>NW_028244644.1:0-53294 GCF_964263255.1 Lissotriton vulgaris
AACACTAAGCATGGGTGAAATTTGTGAATTTGAGTTCCGCAAATTCGCGGACTTCCCTGCGAAATCACAAAAGGGCGATTTGCCCTGGAGTACTTTCTACTGGCTAATCCAGTAAGTGCTCCCTCATTGGGTAAATGTAAAGTGCTTTTACTACATTGCAGCTGCGTAAAGGGCCAGAGGATGTGTCTCCAGTGACCATGTGTGCCTGTAACACAGGCACAGGCACACATGGTCACTGGAGACACATCTTCTGGCCCTTTACGCAGCTACAGTGTAGTAAAAGCTCTATGGGGCAGATTTACAAGCCGCTTGCGCCTCTTTTGCGCCGCAGTTGCGCAGTTGCGTCACTTTTACAAGCCCTGCGCCATCAGGAGGCGTTCCGGCGCAGGGGAGGGCGTTCCTGGGCAGGAACGCCTCCTAAAAGTGGCTGAATTGAATTCTACAAGATTTCACTCAGTCACTTTTAGGCCAATGCTGGGTCAAAACCCTGCGCCTGCTTGAAGCAGGAGCAAGGCTTGACGCAGCATTGGGGAGATAGGGCCCCCCAGAGCATTGCTGGAGCTGCGTCGCGCTTGCGACTGATGGAGCGAGTTTCAGAAATAATTTTTTTCTGGCTCGTGAAATGAATCCCTTGTAACATGAACTAATATATTAATGTGTTATTGCATGTTTGTTGTACTAGGTTAATTTAGATTAAAAGTTCATCATTGCTTTACATGCGGGTTTAATGATAAATGTGTTCTTGTTGCATTTGCAAGTACGTTTTATAATTCATAACTAATGTTGTTTTGTCTGTCCTATTGTCTTTGCCAACATTAATGTGGCGGATTTATTGATGGCTTGTGCTTAATTTATATGTGCTATTGTCTACGTTACGTTGTCGTCTATGTTGTGTTTGTATTTCTTTTTGTAATTTCAGATTCATGAAGAAACTTGCTGGACTTTATGACAAATGGTAGATTATAAATGTGCTGCTTTTTATGTGCTTCTGCTAGGTGATTTATACTAATGGGATAACATTAGTAATGGAAGTTAGGTAACAGAATATCTTTCTTTTCTTGTATTAATTATTCTTTTGTGTTTGTTTGAATACTAGCTCGAGAGATAGGCTTGAGGCCTAGTTTTGGAAAATGATGGTTAACTCGACTGTGAGCAGAGTCAAGCACAGCCATGTTGAAGCTTTTCCACAAAAACTATTCTCTGAAAAAAACTGAAGCCTAAACAAAGACAGTTGTGCGTAATGTGCTCTGAATGTTATTTTTTCCAAGGCCAAGGAAATGACAAGGGATGGTTTGGCTGAGCTATGGAGGAAATAGAGAACTGACTTTGGTTACTGTATCAATCCTTTGGAAGCCGGTGCCGCTTCATGTCAACTTGACAATGACAAGTGACGTTTTGATATTTGGAAGCGAAGGCCTCTTGGTGGTCTGACAGACAGCAACCAATCAGGGTGCTGGAAATTATTAAAAATATATCGTTTAGCTAGATTAGTAAGTTAGAAAATGTATAAAAACTTAGCCCATTGAGGGGAGCGGGGCTGACTGTTCCTGAGGGCGAAGTGCTGTCCATTTTTCCTAGGACACGTAAGGATACTGAATGCATATTAAATGTCTATCTTTTTCAGGTCAGAAAGCTTAACATAGGGAAATAGGGTTGATGTTTATTTTAATTCATTAATTTTGTGCAATTTTGAAGTGCCAGACTTTCGTGCCAATAAACTAATGGATAGATTGATTTAATAAAGTTGTTTGAAATTAATAAATGAGCTAATAAAGATTTGAAATTGAAACTTTGAAACTTAAAAAATAAAAGACTTTAAACGTCAAGCTGGTCTTGATCATTTTAGTCGTTACCAATAGCTTAATCCATTGACCAAAATGGTCTAATTAAATGTTTTTCCTAAAGTTTATGAATAAAATGTTATACTGCAGTTGTATAAAATATACATAGTTTATTTGGATAGAGTGATTAATTAGGCCATATGATTCAGCTGCACAAGTTCAAGTTCATAAGCTTTTATTCGATTTGCACATGCAAATCATACAAGCATGTTAAAATACATAATTTTATAATAAAATACATGATATGCACTCAAATAATACAGAGAGGAAAGTAGGAGACATAAGAAAAAGGCTAGTGGGCAACAGTTAAAAAGTTCTAAAACGACTGACTAATACAAGAATATATAAAAACGTTCAAATGTGTACAGACAGGAAATCAAAAGATTTGTCAAAATGAATAAAGTTTCCTGGCAGCTGTACCTTCAAACGTAACAAGATCCGGTCCACTTGAGCGGGCACAGAAGAATAAGTTATTGGAGTAAAAAAAAAGAGGACCATATAATACATACTGTGGACATCAACCATATAAAATTATTCCCTATTTACAAAACTACTTTTGTAAAAACTTTTATGTACAGACAGGAGTGTATAAAAATAATAATAATAGCAGCACAATACAATTTCTGGCAGCTGTACATCGCTAGTACAGACAGGTAAGTGTAAGAAAATTTACAATACTATACTTTTCCTGGCAGCTGTACATTTCAAAATATAGGTAGCCAAAAAGAAACAAATATCCGCATTCTCCAATGAGGATAATAAAATCAAAGCAGTCTTTGTAGATCGGGTGTTATACTTTAAAAAGATAGGCTTGAGATATTTTACCCTAAGAAAATGAAAAAATTTACAAAAAAGTAAAAAATGGCAACAACTCTGGCGTGAAGTCAGGTCACAAGGGCAAGGTGTCTCAGATCTAACTTTCTGGTTCGGGAACGCAACGAGATGGTGTACAATACCCAGTCTGACACGAGTTAATACAAATTGGTGAGAGGGACGAGTCACGTTCACAAGATAAGATTGAAGCCCCGGAGTTAATTTCAGGTCCCTATAGAACTTTACGGTGGCTAGTTTACCGTGTACTTTATCTCGTTCAGCCTTTTTGAAGTTTAGGAACGTTGACTTGATTTCTTTTGTTGGGATGGAGATTGCCTGCTCAGGGTCAAGTAACACATCAATATTAAATAACAAGTAATACCAGAAATGGATGTATCTCAACCACTGTATACGTGATGAGTGGTCCAAACCTATACAATCAAGTATAATTTCTTGAGTGAATCGAGTCTCTGGCTTAGCCCAAATAGAACGCCACAATAAGAGTGGCCGAACGGCTGCTAAGTCAGATATAAACTCAATCCCAACCTCATCATGAATCAATTGTACTGAGGCAGAAGGAGGGACACATAATAATCTCTTTAGAAACTTATTTTCATCCGTTTGGAGGGATGGGCCATCAATGTGGCCCCATACACCGGCCCCATACAGTGCAGAAGAGACACAACGAACATTGTATATGTTAATCATATCTGGGATGCTTCTTGAACCAAGTTTAGTGGCAAATCGGAATATGCTGGTGGTGGTCCGCAGCATTTTCAGTCTGATAGTGTCAAATTCAGAAGTCCAAGACCCACTGTTGTTGTAAGTGATTCCCAAATAACAACATTTTTTAACATGTGTCATTTTATCTTTCAGCTGCACACTTTTCTGTCTCGGTTGCATGGGCCTTGGTTTGATTAGTATGGTGAGTATTAGGTAGAGATTGGTGCTTATAGAGAGACAGAATTTCTATTGTGACGATGGATCAAATCTCTGGTAGCAGAGTTCGGTTGCTATGGTAACTGACATGTTACATGTTAATTACATAGGATACATGTCTAAAACATATTGTTAAGTTTGTTCAGTTGTTGTATGTAGTCGAAAGGATTTTTCCTGCAGTGTGAAAAATTCCTGGTTGTTTGCCGGCAAAGAGTAGTGTGACTAGAAGAGTTACACAGAGGATTTGTTCTGTTTCAAAATTGTGGTATAGAATATATCGCAAAGTGTTGTGGACGTACAGCACAAGTTTAGGGACCTTAGATGTGACTGGGTGAATGTAATAGTGAGGATTGCCTATGAAATTGTAGCATTAAGCATAGGGACCTGGTGAGCCCGTTTTAAAACTTTTTGTGAAAAGAGTAATAGGATTTATCCAAGCTTGAGTGAAGGATAAGATGGGGTCATCTATTCTTATTAACGTTTGACGATTTTTGTGGTTGGTTCAAGTCCTGCTAAGATTTCGTGTGTGTATGATCAGGGTTTTCCGGTTTGAAAGCGTGAATGATCGTATAGAAATCGTGTTGTCTATTTTATGCAGAAAGAAATCTGAATGTTTGTAAAACTATTACTTTATTTAGCGAAACAGACAAGTGGTTTGTTTATTTGTAGTTTCTAATTGAAATTCATTGGAAAAGTATTGTTTAAAATGGCGCTGTGAAAAGTTTTTGTGAAGGAGGGGTGAGTTTACGGAGTAACACACAGTGAAGCTGCAGCGGCAGTGTACGTCATTTCGGTCCGCGCTGTGATTGGCTAACATACGTCACAGCAAGCGCACTGATTGGTTCATGTGACAGTGACGAGCTGATACTAGATTGGTCAGTTCTGAATACTGTATTTCTATTGGTTGAGCAAGGTAGTGACATAGCTTGACCTGATTGGCTTGTTGGTGTCTTTCGCGCACGGATTGGCTGAAGTAGCGGAACATCGAGAAAACATTTTGGACGTTTCGGAATAAGTGATTTTGATTTAAAACATGAGTTATTGGTATGATAAGGAGAAAACGAATCTTTCATGGTTCCAGAAAATGAAAAATGTATTTAAACCGACAAGAAAATTGAAACGCGTGGTGGTAAATTACTTCGTAAGTACAAAACACCCGCAGCCTATATGGAAGGCGAATATGGCTATCATACTGTAATTTGGTTTGAAAATTGGATGCATTATACACAAAAGGATGGTGTATTAGCATGGCCAGAAGATGGGTCATTTAATATGAAAGTTTTAAGGAACCTGAGAGAAAAGATGATGGATCTTGTGCCGAAGCCTAGACCTACACAATTTGAGGCTTTAGTTGAATGGGAGGTTGAGATGATGGAGCTTGAACGTGAAAGCAAATGTTCAGCACCTAGAAATTCAAAACAGATTCTAAACAGAGAAACACATGAGGACAAGGTGAGACGCTGGAGAAAGGCAGACATGTATGATGGTCTGTACCCAGTGAGAATAATGATCACTAAAGATCCAGGTCAAAAGGAAGTTCAACAGAAAAGTAGACTTGAAGAGGAATTAGATGATGCAGTTTTAGAAGACATTTATTCTACTAAACGCAAACCGCCACCTTATCAAGTAGATTCTCAATCCACCCCGAGAGTTTCTACAGGAACTTCTCCAAGTGAACTTCCTCCTAGGGAAACTAATGAAGGTTCGCCCAGGTTTTTAAAATTACCTGAAAGAATAGGGTCAATAAATAATTCTAGTACACCCAGGGAAAATAGATTTCCAGAACAGAGAAATATTTTTCAGAGTAATCAGGAAAGGATTCTTGCTGACATGCCAGAAATTTCCAGTTATAATAAAGCAAAGGAAGATTTAATTCAGCAATTAACGAAAAGCATGGAAGCAGTGAAAGTACCAGTAACAGTTGGTCCTGTTGTACCAGTTTTTGATCAGGGAGAAAATAGACATTCTACTTTGACAGTTCCATTGAATGCAGAAATTCAAAAAGTGGCTGAAAAATTTTATTCAGAACTTTCAGAAATTCACAGAGAAGAATCTATGATGCCAAATTTAACTTTAACTCGAAGTTTAACAACCATCTGTTGCAGAATCAGATCCATGTCCTTCAGAAAGAAGCTTCAATAGAATAGATTTAACACAAAATGCGTTGTCTCCAGAAGCTCCTAAATTTAAAAAGCTTGATTTTGCCAAATTAAAAGCTGATTTGGAGGAAATAATAATTGGCACAATTGGTACTGACAATTTAAGATTGTATCAGGATGATGAACTTCTTTTTATTTGTAAAAGTATTCAGTGGAAAACGAAAAACAGGTATGAGCAACTAGAAGAAATGGCTGCTGAATTAGAAATCGATCTGAGCAAACAGAAACATTTGCAGAAACATTATAGAGTGGATTTTTCTCAAAAAGATATTGATAATTTCAATACTTCTGTAAGAATGACCCATATTAAAGAATTGATAGCTTTTATCAAAAGATTAGGTGAATTAGGAAAATGGAGAATGAAATGGTCAAAGAATAAAGAACAAGACAAAAGGGTCAGCAGTGAAACTGTTTCAGAATTTCCAATGAGGGAAATAGCAGGTGGAGGTTATGTGCATGTCCCTTGGTCAAGACAGGACATTCTGTTGTTTACCAATGATTTTCCTCGGCTGAGAGAAAAGCCTGTTGAATGGTATCGACAGGTAGACAGATTTATTAAAGTGACGAAAGTTTTGTGGATTGATCTGGATGGATTCTTTGACATTGTTGTACCATCAGATCTTTGGACAGAATGCAAGATTTCTGTGAGTTGGCCAAAAGAAGGACCTGCTCGAGACACAATTACAGGTGCCCCATCCAAAGATGTTATGGATATGTATAATAAAGTAATTTATTGGCTGAAAGGGAAAATTCCCCCGAAAGAAGTAGATTGGGTTAAAATTGACAGGACAAATCAAGAACCAAAAGAATCAGTACGTTCTTATTATGAAAGGTTGCTGTTAGTATTTAAACAGTACATTGGCTATGAAAAATTAATTGAAAAGGACATGAGCCACTTTATTTACAGATTTGTCTATGGCCTGAGACCTGAAATTGGTGAGATGATAAAAAATGGAATTGTGTGCTCAGCACTTTCGGTTGATGACATCCTGAGAAAGGCAAAATATTGCAGTGATGAGATAGATGCCAAACAGAAAAATCTTAAAGAGAAAGCAATGTGGGAACAAGTGAAGGTAGCTGAGCAACAGCAAATGGCTTTTGATAATACAAATGTGCAGCAGAATCAAGGCAAATTTAAGAATAATTTCAATAATAAACCTAAATTTAATGTAAATGTTGAAGAGCTAAAACAGAAGCTCCCATGTTTTAATTGCGGCGAAATTGGACACTGGAAGCGCGAGTGTAAAAACCCGCCCAAAATTTTTTAAAATACTTCATTAAATTCACAGATGCAGAGTGAGTTAAATCAGCAGCAACAGCAACAGCTACAGCAGCAGATAAATGAGTTAAGTCAGCAGCGACAGCTACAGCGACAGGTAGAGAATCAGCAGAGCCAGATTTAATGGAGCCAAATTCAGCAGAGCCAGATTCCACAAGCACCATTTCCAAATTGTGTAAATGCTCAGAGGTTTACACCAGAAACAGGTTTCTGTGGAGGTAATCAGGTAAATAATGGGTCTAAAATAAGTATGTCAAATGCTTCTCAGTAGTTTTGGATGAAAAATAAGGAAGAGAGTGATTCATCAGAAGATTACTCATGACGGTGCCTGAGAGAGGAAGAAGAGTGTGTGCTTGGACCCACTCTTGAGGTAGATCAGTCTGGTCCATTTGTTAATGGTAAAGTGAATGATGTAGATATCACTTTTCTTGTGGACACAGGTGCTACCCGTTCTACTGTTAGATCAAGAGAAATAGAAAACCTTCCTCTCTCTGGTGAGTGCATCCGAGTTGTAGGTGTAGCAAATCAGCAAATTAAAACAAGTCTGACTGAACCTGTGAAAGTTGAAATTGAAAATTACAAAGATAAACACAGGTTTCTGGTTTGTGACAGTAGTCCAGTAAATCTGTTGGGTCGTGATATATTGTGTAAGATGAATTGCAAAATATATTGCTCACCAGATGGCATTGAGTTACAAACATCAGAAGTAGATGGTCTTTACAAATTACCAATGTTGATGGTGGAAGAAGAAAGGAAATTATTATTTACTGTCTTTGACAAAAATGATTTGCCAGAAGATCTTAAAAAGCCAGTCAAACCAGAAATTTGGGACCTAACTGGAAATGATATGGGTCTTATGAAAAATGTGGATCCAGTAAAAATTACTGTAAAACAAGGAATAGATTTTCCTAATGTTCCACAATACAAAATGAAAGCTGAGACAATTGAAGGTGTCATTCCAGTGATTGAAAAGTTCATAAGCCAAGGTGTACTAAAAGAGATTGAGAGCAGCCCATGTAATTCACCGATTATGGGTATCAAAAAGCCAAATGGAACATATAGAATTGTTCAGGATTTAAGGAAAATATAATCAAATTGTTGTTCCATGTTGCCCGATTGTCCCAATCCCTGCGGTAATTCTTTATCAGATTCCGCATGATGCAGAATGGTATACGGTCATTGACCTATGTAATGCCTTCTTTACAGTTCCACTGCATCCAGAGAGCCAGCAAATTTTTGCATTTAGGTTCCAGAATCACATTTTAGCATGGTGTCATATCCCACAGGGGTATACTGAGAGTCCATCTATCTTTAATCAGTTATTAAAGAAATCCCTGGAAGACCTAATTTTACCCGGAAATTCAACATTGGTTCAGTATATTGATGACTTACTCGTGGCAGCAAAGACACAAGAAAATTGTGTAAATGACACCATTACTCTTTTAAATCGATTGGCAGATGAGGGACATAAATTGTCACCTGCGAAATTACAGTTTTGCAAACAAGAAGTAAAGTATCTTGGTCACAAAATTGCAAAAGGAATCAGACAAGTGACTATTGAAAGAATTAAAATGATTCGAGCAATACAGCCCCCGACAACACAAAGACAGGTCAGAATGTTTCTGGGAATGGTTGGATATTGTCGTCAATGGATTAGTGGATTTTCGCTAATTGCAAAACCACTACAAAGACTGACAAAAGCAGACATAAAAGATCCAATCAGATTGTCAAAAGTTGAATTAGAAGCTTTTGAACAGTTAAAAAGAAGCTTATGTGAAGCTCCAGCTTTGGGTATGCCAGACTATGAAAAAGAATTTGAGTTGTACTGCAGTGAAAGGGAAGGTTGTGCACTGTCAGTCCTGATTCAGAGACATGGAAAACTGAGAAAACCAATTGCTTATTTCTCAGCTGTTTTGGACCCTGTTGCAAAAGCTTTGCCAGGGTGGTTAAAAGCAGTGGCTGCAACAAGTGTAAGTCTTGAACAAAGTGAAGGTATCATTATGGGATTTCCTGTAAAAGTATATGTACCTCATTCAGTTGAAATTCTTCTTACAAGAAGCAAAACTCAGCATCTAACCTGTAACCGGTTGACAAAGTAAGAGAAAACAATTCTGGGATCAGATAATGTTTCTATTGCAAGATGTGTGAATTTAAATCCTTCCACAATATTACCGGATGGTGTTGTTACTGAGGTTAACAATGAAACTGACATTGATCATGAATGCCTGGATGTTGTAGATTACTGCACCAAACCTCGTCAGGACATAAAAGATGTTCCTTTACCTGAATCTGATTTGGTTTACTTTGTTGATGGTTCTTGTCTAAGATCAGATGAACGATTCAGAAAAGGGGGTGGTGATGAACAGAGTGTCTGAATTAAGCAGACCACTCTTACCCAGTCCAAAGATCAGGGCTTGATCCATCACCGTTAATTATCTCACTGCCCCATCCCAGCTCAGAACCTGGCTATATGCAAATCAGTCTGTCCCTGGCCCAGTGCATCATGGGAACAGGGCAGACTAAACTACCAAGCCAATTCTTCACCAGAAAGGAGACAAGCTACCGGGGACCGGTTTCTGGCATTTCAGCCGTCTTCGGCCCGGCTTGCTTGAATACTGATGAAGCAGTGAGAAAGGGACTCATGTCCGAGTATACCCTGCCACACCTATAGTGGCCAAAAACGATTCAGAAAAGGGGGTGGTGATGAACAGAGTGTCTGAATTAAGCAGACCACTCTTACCCAGTCCAAAGTTCAGGGCTTGATCCATCACCGTTATTTATCCCACTGCCCCATCCCAGCTCAGAACCTGGCTATATGCAAATCAGTCTGTCCCTGGCCCAGTGCATCATGGGAACAGGGCAGACTAAACTACCAAGCCAATTCTTCACCAGAAAGGAGACAAGCTACCAGGGACCGGTTTCTGGCATTTCAGCCGTCTTCGGCCTGGCTTGCTTGAATCCTGATGGAGCAGTGAGAAAGGGACTCATGTCTGAGTATACCCTGCCACACCTATAGTGGCCAAAAACGATTCAGAAAAGGGGGGTGGTGATGAACAGAGTGTCTGAATTAAGCAGACCACTCTTACCCAGTCCAAAGATCAGGGCTTGATCCATCACCGTTATTTATCTCACTGCCCCATCCCAGCTCAGAACCTGGCTATATGCAAATCAGTCTGTCCCTGGCCCAGTGCATCATGGGAACAGGGCAGACTAAACTACCAAGCCAATTCTTCACCCGAAAGGAGACAAGCTACCGGGGACCGGTTTCTGGCATTTCAGCCATCTTCGGCCCGGCTTGCTTGAATCCTGATGGAGCAGTGAGAAAGGGACTCATGTCTGAGTATACCCTGCCACACCTATAGTGGCCAAAAACGATTCAGAAAAGGGGGTGGTGATGAACAGAGTGTCTGAATTAAGCAGACCACTCTTACCCAGTCCAAAGATCAGGGCTTGATCCATCACCGTTATTTATCTCACTGCCCCATCCCAGCTCAGAACCTGGCTATATGCAAATCAGTCTGTCCCTGGCCCAGTGCATCATGGGAACAGGGCAGACTAAACTACCAAGCCAATTCTTCACCAGAAAGGAGACAAGCTACCGGGGACCGGTTTCTGGCATTTCAGCCGTCTTCGGCCCCGCTTGCTTGAATCCTGATGGAGCAATGAGAAAGGGACTCATGTCTGAGTATACCCTGCCACACCTATAGTCGCCAATAACGATTAAGAAAAGGGGGTGGTGATGAACAAAGTGTCTGAATTAAGCAGACCACTCTTACCCAGTCCAAAGATCAGGGCTTGATCCATCACCGTTATTTACCTCACTGCCCCATCCCAGCTCAGAACCTGGCTATATGCAAATCAGTCTGGCCCTGGCCCAGTGCATCATGGGAACAGGGCAGACTAAACTACCAAGCCAATTCTTCACCAGAAAGGAGACAAGCTACCGGGGACCGGTTTCTGGCATTTCAGCCGTCTTCGGCCCGGCTTGCTTGAATCCTGATGGAGCAGTGAGAAAGGGACTCATGTCTGAGTATACCCTGCCACACCTATAGTGGCCAAAAACGATTCAGAAAAGGGGGTGGTGATGAACAGAGTGTCTGAATTAAGCAGACCACTCTTACCCAGTCCAAAGATCAGGGCTTGATCCATCACCGTTATTTATCTCACTGCCCCATCCCAGCTCAGAACCTGGCTATATGCAAATCAGTCTGTCCCTGGCCCAGTGCATCATGGGAACAGGGCAGACTAAACTACCAAGCCAATTCTTCACCAAAAAGGAGACAAGCTACCGGGGTGCCGGTTTCTGGCATTTCAGCCGTCTTCAGGCCGGCTTGCTTGAATCCTGATGGAGCAGTGAGAAAGGGACTCATGTCTGAGTATACCCTGCCACACCTATAGTGGCCAAAAACGATTCAGAAAAGGGGGTGGTGATGAACAGAGTGTCTGAATTAAGCAGACCACTCTTACCCAGTCCAAAGATCAGGGCTTGATCCATCAACGTTATTTATCTCACTGCCCCATCCCAGCTCAGAACCTGGCTATATGCAAATCAGTCTGTCTCTGGCCCAGTGCATCATGGGAACAGGGCAGACTAAACTACCAAGCCAATTCTTCACCAGAAAGGAGACAAGCTACCGGGGACCGGTTTCTGGCATTTCAGCCGTCTTCGGCCCGGCTTGCTTGAATCCTGATGGAGCAGTGAGAAAGGGACTCATGTCTGAGTATACCCTGCCACACCTATAGTGGCCAAAAACGATTCAGAAAAGGGGGTGGTGATGAACAGAGTGTCTGAATTAAGCAGACCACTCTTACCCAGTCCAAAGATCAGGGCTTGATCCATCACCGTTATTTATCTCACTGCCCCATCCCAGCTCAGAACCTGGCTATATGCAAATCAGTCTGTCCCTGGCCCAGTGCATCATGGGAACAGGGCAGACTAAACTACCAAGCCAATTCTTCACCAGAAAGGAGACAAGCTACCGGGGACCGGTTTCTGGCATTTCAGCCGTCTTCCGATCAGATGAAGGAATTCTGAGAGCAGCATACTCAATATGTACTGTTTCAGATGTTGTAGAGGGTTCACCTCTTGATGGGATTCGTTAAGCCTAAATTGCAGAATTAATTGGTTTGATTCGAGCTTGTGAAAAAGCAGCTGGTAAAAAAGTGACCATAGTAACTGATAGTCAGTATGGGTATGGCGTAGTTCATGACTATGGTCAGCTCTGGTCTCAAAGGGGTTATTTGACCTCTGCGGGAACGCCAATCAGAAATGCAAAATTGATCAAAAGATTGATCGATGGCATTCAATTACCAGAACAAATTGCTGTCGTAAAATGCGCAGCTCATAATAAAGGTGAGGATTACATTACTAAAGGTAACGCATACGCAGACGAAATTGCAAGATACTGTGCAAAGAATAATTACTCAATCAATCGGGAAAAAGACAAAAGTCACATGTTGAACTCTCTCATGCTAATATTTGTAGTTGAAACATGGCAGGGAGTAAAATAATTACAAGATGAGGCAGATGAAGAAGAGAAAAACACATGGTTAAAAGCAGAGTGCAGACAGCGAGAGGAAGATGGAGTTTGGGTCTAAAGAGATGGCAGACCTGTAATGCCAAACTGCATGATTGCTGACATGGCACGGATGTACCATGGTCCAGGGCATTTAGGAAGAGATTCCATGATCAGACTATTCAGAGAAACATGGTTCAGTCCAAAATTCAGAATCATAGCAGAGTCACTTTGCCAAAGATGTTTGACCTGTCAACAAATGAATCCGAACAGGAAAACTGTTGTAAGTTTGGGAACCATAGGACGGGAGGGTGGTCCTTTTACCAGATTACAGATGGATTTCATTGATATGCCAAAGGACAATAAGCTGAAATATGTGCTTGTATTTGTTTGTCTGTTTTCAAGATGGGTGGAAGCTTTCCCAACACGTCATAATGACTCAGTCACTGTGGCAAAATTGCTTTTGAGGGAGATCATACCTAGATATGGCTTTCCGGTAACTATTGAAAGTGATTGCGGAACGCATTTTGAAAACAGATTGCTAAAACTGATTTGTGAAGCTTTAAACATTGAACAGAAGCTGCATTGTGCTTACAGACCAGAAGCATCAGGTGTTGTAGAGCAGATAAATGGAACAATAAAAAACAGGATTTCAAAAATGTGTCTAGCCACAGGAGTGAAGTGGACAGATGCTCTTCCACTTGTTCTAATGTCTTTGAGAAGTACTCCAGAGAAAAAGACAGGCCTTAGTCCCCATGATATCTTAATGGGCAGGGTAATGAGGCAAGCATTTGCTCCAGTTGGCAAGCTTTTGAGTATTAATGATAGTGCAATCATTGAATACTGTCAGAACCTTTGTGATGTAGTTAATTCTGTATTTCATCAGGTGGGAACAGATGTAATAACTAAGGAGAAAGAACAAGCTCATGATCTATTGCCTGGAGATTGGGTGAGAACCAAAGTTCATCGAAGGAGAAACTGCTTAGTACCTAGATGGCAAAGGGCAAGACAAGTAATTCTTGTTACAACAAATGCTGTTAAGTGTAGAGGTCTGAAAAGGTGAGTGCATGCAAGCCATACCATTCGTGTACCACCTCCTGATAATTTGGATGAAGATAGTGAGACAACAACTAATTCTGATTCAGAAGGAGATCCTGAAGATCAAGAATCTGATGATCAGCAAGAAGATCAACATCTGGAGAATTTAGATGCAGATCAGGCCTTGAATGAAAAAGATCAAGATGTTGATGAAGATTTGAGAGAAAAAGAATCTCAAAAAGAAAAAGAAGATTCAGAAGAAAAAGATTCTGAGCAGGATACAAATCTGAACAGGGAGAGTATTGAAAGGCAAAAGAGTAGCTCTGTGTGCAGGAGCAAGAATTCTGAAACTGGGAAGCTGAAGGTGATTCCTGAAGAAGAGTAAGAATTACCAAGTACCAGCTGTAAGGATGATGTTCCTAATGGAGTGAAGCTGCAGAGTAAAGAAGTTCCTAGATACAGATTTGAAGTCTCAGAAACAGACACAGATGGGAGTGATGAAGAATCTGAAATAAGAAAATTCAGAAAAAGAGCTTGGAAAGCTGAAAGTAACGAAAACGTGCCGAAAAAGAAAATTTTAAGGAAAGGAGATATTTGGCCAGAAGATAACCTGAAATTCAAATTAGTAAAGTAATCAAAAGAGCAGATCAACGAAATTTCTAGTCAGGGAGGTGACACTGACAAGAAAGACGAAAAGAATAAGAAAATTGAAGTAATTACTCGTAAGACAAAAAGAGTAATAAAGCCAAATCAAAAGTATAAATCCCCAGAGTGGACGTACATAATAATTCCGCCGATTGTTGAGGTAGGAAGCAGTAGTCAAGAAGATTTAGAAGAAGCTAGTGACAATGATTGAAGCATTTTAATTTTGGTTATGAGTTTTAAATTCCTGGCATAAGGCCGAAGAGAATGTGTTAGGTGACATAAGGTCAAAGAAATTGTGTTAGCTGAAAAATACACGTTCATGTGACTCAAGGTAGAAGAAAAGCTGTTTTAGGGTTCTTTTAAAAAAAATCAAAATTAAAAAGGGGGATATTTTAATATTTTAATAGTTTTATAATTCATTACTTAGCTTAAATTTTATTTTTTGTTTTTGTTTATTTCATTTTAAAATGCCTAGCTCAGATACTTCAAGGTGCTCCATTTTGAAAAGATGTTGCAAAATGTCCTCAATTTGTGTGGTTCTTTTAATATTGGTTTGGTTGATTTTAGCTGTAGTATATCCTTTTGATATTAATAGTCAAAGTCAAAGTCAAATAGGCTTTATTTCGACATAAAAAATATCTTAAAAAGCGTACATACATGGAAAATTCAATTTAAACATTACTAGATAAAAAGCATAAAAAACCCCTTACATGCTAGGACTCAACGTTTTTTCCTACGATTTCTGGAGGGGAAGTTAATTAAATTAACTAAAAAGGAGATAGGCCGGAAATAGACCATAAGTTTAAAATCATGATTAAACAATTTGCCTAAGTTTTTTTGACCGTATCCGCCATGCCCACCCTAGGTATTTCGAGGTGGCGCATGCGAAGAATGTACGAGTGTCTGTAAGTAATATTCTTAGTGCCACATTGCAATGTCTGATGCCCAAGGTGAGACACATTGGCTTAATCCATTTCATACGAGGAACCTTGTAGGCAGGGCACTCGAATAACAGATGAGGGACAGATTCACGGCGCTGAGGGCAGAAGGGACACCATGGAGCAGTCTGGTAAGGAATTTTCCAGTGGCATGTGAGCTCCATTACAGGGAGAAGACCTACTCTGAATTTAAAATACAGGGATCTTTCCCATGGGGCAGAGATAATGTCCAGATACAGTTCTCTGATTGGGACGTCTTTAAACTCCAAAAAATTTCTGGTCGACTTGCAGGTCGTTGAAGAAGAGTTTCTTTTGTTTGCCACCCATGACCAATAGAGTCGTTTTAACATAGATTTGGGCGGGGCTGACTGTTGGTGCCATGCTTCTTCCAGCCCCAGGTTGGCGAGTAGAGCCTTGATGTCCCTTAGCCATTTTATTTTTGCCCAACCTGTGGATTTAATTATCTCCTGTAGGCCATCCGCGTAGCTTGAGAGCTCTGGCACTCTCCAGATGCGGGCCCACAGTAGCAGGGGGCGTAACTTTGCTTGGTCTTCAATCGCCCGACAGCCCATGTCCAGTTGCAAGGGTAAGATAGGGACAGATGGGCCGAGAGACATTAGACTTCTCAGGAAGGCATTCTCGGCTCGGGTTAGCTCTTTCATGTTTGACATCCCCCAGAGCTCTGCCCCATAAAGTGCTGCACTCACTCCTCTGGCCGAGTAAATGTCCATTACTGCCGCTATTGGTCTTGTAGATGCTGCTCTCTGCTCTTTCAAAAGGGCCCCAGTCACTCTTTTCAGGCTCAGCAACATTTTAGTCAGATGGCAGTCCCATTTCATAGAGTCCACCAAGTGGATGACCAGGTAGTCGAACATCTTGGTTCTTTCCAGTGCAACGGACCCCAATGTTGGAGGGGGGCCGAGTTTTTGAGGGGGGTTCAGAATGAGATACTTAGTTTTATCTGTATTGATACAGAGACCTCTCTTCTTACAGAAATTGTCAAAACCGGAGAGAAGCTGCTGGAGGCCCATTGGGGATTTTGACAAAAGTAAAGTATCGTCAGCAAAGAGCAGGGTGGGGATTAGGCGACCTGCCAGACGGGGCGCATCTGCTGGTATCTGGGTCAGGAAGTCCACCACCCCATTTACATATAGGGAGAATAGGGTTGGGGCAAGTACGCAGCCTTGCCGCACACCTCTATTCACCTCTATTCTTGAGGTCTTTTGACCATTTGGCCCCCAGCGTATTTGGGCGTAGTTATTTTCATGGAACCTCATGATCAAGTGGAGCAAATAGGGTGGCATGCCGAGGTCACACAGCACCTTCCATAAGTTGTTTCTGGGCACTAAATCAAAAGCCGTCCGGAGGTCGATGAAGGCCAGGTATAGGGTACCCTTCCCAATCGTGACGACCTTCCAGTGGATCATGAGCAGCCTTAGAGATTGTTCTATTGTTCCTGTACCGGCCCTGAACCCAGCCTGAAAGTCCGAGAGTATCTTGTTTTCATCTGCCCACTGCTGAACTCTAGATAAGAGGACCTTGCCCGCCACTTTTTGGGAACAGTCTATCAAGCTAATCGGTCTATAATTAGCTGGGTCGTCTCTTGAGCCTTTCTTGTGCAGAGGGACCACCTCGGCTGCCATCCAAGAAGCAGGGAGGGGGGTCCCTGCCATAGCTGCGTTCAGTAGCGATGCAATTAGCATACCCCATTCGCCTGTGTCCATGTGGAAAAGGTCACCAGGAAGGCCATCAGGTCCGGCTGCTTTGCGGGGGACCAGAGATTTTATGGCAGTTTCAGCCTCTTTCCTGGTGAATAAACTCTCCTCGTAGCTGCCATCACCTCGATGGATCTGTGGTAGTGGAAAGACCATCGCTTCTACAGCAGGTGCTGTATATAGTTTTGAGAAGTGTGAATACCACAGATCTTCGGATATATTGCATGTGATGACGGTGTCCAAAGGTCTGTGTTTCTTTCGCAACAAGTCCCAAAAACCTTTAGCATTTTTTTCTGCGCTGGCTACACGGAGTTCCTGCCAGAAGGCATCTTCCCAGTCTCTCCTGGCTGCCTTTAGCACAGATTTGTATGACTTGCGTTTGGCAGCTATTGCTGTTGCATCACCACTCTTTACTGCCAAAATTAGGGCTCTCTTTCCGGCCCGGCACGCCGATGAGTACCAGCCTGATTTACCTTGTCGCTTGTCATGGTTTTTGTTTCCCTTTGTATTTAGTTTGACCATGAACAAATCCCCTATCGACGTCGAAACCTCGCTGAACATGGCTGAAATCTTGTGCGGGCTGGGGGGGTGACTTTCCAGAATTTCACAAGCTGCAGCAATAACGGCTCTGATGCAGGATAGTTTTTCTTCGTCAATAGCCACTTTGTCCCATTTTAAACGTCTAAGGCAATTTGAGGGGACCACCCCCCCCGATGACCTCTGCTCAGATGCGACATGAGTTCTGCAAGATGAGCCGCTGTCCCTCCACCAATGAGTTAGGGATAATGAGAGTGCATTATGGTCACTTTCCAAGGAAGGCAGAACTATCATATCCTCCATGTGGGCTCACAAAGGAAAGCTTAAAAGGATATAATCTATCCTAGATGAGTGACCCACCCTATTATATGTGTGTGCCCCCTCTAGGTCTGACCGTGTTCTCCCGTTGGCTGCTCTCAAGCCGTGTGAGGGAATTCATTTGGACGATTCTAGGAGTCCATCTTTTGACAATTGGAAGATCGAGAGACGGAACGCCTCTCCTTGAATCTTCGTCATACAGGTCCAAGGATTCATCGGCCATCAAGGGCTCAAATGTGCAGTTAAAGTCCCCCATAACCAAAATTAGAGAGTCTCCACGGCACCCCCCTTGGGCTGTTTCCAGAGCCACGAGGGTTGGTGACGAAGCCCTCCCTGAAACCCCTCGTGTGTAAATATTAAAGATCTCCAGCTTCTCAACTTTATTTGGGCATTTTACTGTGAGCCACATCAAATCTGGTGATTTTTGGGGATGGTGGTGCACTCCCCATCCTAAGGATATATCGACCCAGACTAGGAGACCTCCAAATGGGCGCCCTCTTCCTGATACTGGGATACCTGCCGGGACAAAGAAGGTAGCATATCCTGCTCTGTGCCTAGGTTCCACACACCATGTTTCTTGGAATGCGCAGACTGCGTGGGGCTCAGTGAGCGCCACCCAGTCCGGGGTGTCCAACTTATTATTTAGGCCTGCCACATTCCAGCTGATAGCTTTCAGGGTAGGACGATTTGGAGACCCAACACATCCAGCTTCCCCACCCAGGGCTCCCAGGATTTCTACCCCATCCACGGACTCAGTAAACTCAGTCCGACAGCCTAAGGGAGAGGGGGTGGGGGAGTTGGGCATGGGTTGGGGCGCAGGAGTGTTAACTAATGTCGGGGAGACCCTCCCAGCTATGCATGGTACAATAACCTTAGGTGGGGGGGCATTTGATACCGCCTGATCGCCAAGTCACCAACCCCATCCCTGGGGTGGGGCCGCTTGGGTCGGTGTCCATGCCCTAGCTCTAACATCCAAGGTTGGGTAGTGCGGATACCATGCGCCTCTACCCCCATCCGGCAAAAACTTCTTATGCCCAGATGACGGGGGCGGATGATAAAAGTACCCTAAGTCCCTAGTTTGTATGTCGCAGAAGTTGTGATGCGACTGCTGGCTGCAGATCATACCTGCTGCTCTAGGGTCGCTGAAATTGATCAGCACACAGTCCCCAGTTAAGTCCTTGCGTCTATTGCCAATCCGCCCCACACGACGAACATAAGCTATTCTGCCATCAATATGCCCTGGGAGGGGTCTATTTGCTTTAAGCCAGGAGAGGGTCTTGTGTTTAAGATCAGAATACAACTCACAAGAACCCTCTTCAAGCTGCGGGACCCCCGTTAGAATTACCACATACGGTTTACAACCAGGGGGGAGGCTGGCGTTGGGTGTGTATGTTTTCGCCCTGCCTGATGATGTTCTAGCTGGAGATTTAACTAAGGGTTTAAGCGCAGCCTGATTGCCAGAAGTGGGAATGGATGGAGTTATGTTTCCATTCGACGTGGTTGGCGCATTTCCTGCTGCTTTAGAGGTTGACGCTATAGGCTCAGGATTGGGAGCAAAGTTAACCTTGGGGGCCTTGGGCGCTTGAGTATTGGGTTTTTTCTTTTGGCGGCCCGCGCTGGGTCTAAGAGTAGGGGTTTGTGGGGCAGGGCTGGTTCCAGTGTTAGACCGTGTGGCCTCCCCAAGTACAGGCACTTTTTGATGAGACAGTGGCTCCGAGGGAACTAAGGTGACAGCACCACTCCTTGACCCTCCATTGTCTTCGCCCTGCACTTTGGAGTGGAATTTAACCAGTGATTTCACAGCGTAAAAATTATCCAACATTGATTGCTCAAGGGTAGCTAATTTACGTGTGAGACTGTCGATCTTATCTGCAAGGGGCATCACCACAGACCTGATTATGCTCTCAACATCTAAGGGTGAGGTGGTGATGTCAGTGTGCACAGCCTGGGGGACTGAGGTGGTACTAACAGACGCTGACGGGCCTGATATGCCAAGCCCGTCAGGACCCTTGGAAACAGTAACTCTAGTGTGGATGGTAGGGGTTTTTGGGTGTAGGATGTGATTTGCGGTGGTACCCCCTTTGGTCACGTTATGCCTGCTTACTTTACTGTGTGGCTTTTGAGAGCCCCCCCTGCGAGGACTAACAGGTCGCTTTCTCTTCCTGTGTGCAGCTAGTCCCGGTGTTAGTTTCCCTGATGGGGTAGTTTCTGGAGCCGCTACTAGGGAGGTGCTAGCTTCAATAAGTGCGGCTGTGAGGGGAGGATTTGAAGCTTCGTTGGGCATCACAGAAGGACTTTGGGCATTATTGATCTCGGAATCAAGTTCATAATTTTGGGCTCCCTGCGAAGGATCAGTTGGATCAGGTGGGTTTGGATGTGTTGAATCGGGAGCAGTGTCTAATGCAATGGTGGTTACCCTTTATAGGCTTGCCCTAATCCGACTTACTCTCTCATCAATGTCCGGGGAGTCAATTGCCACCAATGGTGTAGTAGGTACATTTACAGGACTGGGGGCTAGGGCAAGGACGCCCAAAGATGAGCGCTTGTGTGATAGGCCCCTGGAGTCCCGGGAAAGTCTTCGTTCGGCTAAGATTATCTCCTTTTCTACAATGGAGACAGCCCGAGTTATAAATTGATCCATTGTGCCTATGACTACGTCTCCCGCGGCTTTCCTAGATTTACTTGCTCTAGTGCCTGTGGCCATGCTCCCGTAGGTCCCGTGCTCACTTGGCAGAGCCAAGAGATGTGGCCCGGCCCGGCCTCTTCTGGCCCCTGATGGCCAAAGATGGTCCCGCCCTTGTCCCGGGCTTCTCCCGCGATGCTCCCGCGTGCTCCCGCACAGCGGGGAAGGGGCGTTCCTTTATGGGGTTGTGAAGCGAGGGGTGGGAGGGGCAACAGGTCAGCAGGTGTGCCGGGAAGCAGGGGCTCCTGGTTAGGAGAGTCCCTGCAGCGGCGCTGATGGTGCAAGCTGGATCCCTGCTCCCTCGAGTCCTCCTGAAGGCTGTGAGCAAACGTGCTCCCAACAGCCACTCAAGCCCAGAACTGCGACGCGGCACCCGCGGAGCGGGTGCGGCTAGTTGTTGCAAGAAAAAGCGGCTACAGCAGTAGCAGTAGCGACCACAGGAAAATGCTGGTAAGCCCTCGGCGTGTTTGTGATATTAATAAACACAAACTTAGGACTAATATGGCAAGTAAGGTAGAGACTAAACATGAAAATCATGCTGGCAAGTCTAGCAGAGTTATTGAGCATAATCCAGAGATCCATCAAGATTGATCTGTTGGAGATTTTTCTTGCAATTCATTTTCTAGGCTTCTGTCTGAATATGTTAAAGTAATGAATGTAAAGGATTGCTATGTCTGTGTAAAGCTGCCTGCTTCTGTCTCAGAGGGGGTTACTTATAACATGTTACCTCTCACTTATGGCATCACTTGCAGTGTAATTGCTAGCCTGTTTTATCAAACTGGTCGACTGGAGTATTATTACTCAGACTTTGATGAGGTTTTTGCAAACTTCAAAGTTGTAAATAGCTTAAATAAGGTGAAGCCTGCAAAGCAGATGAGGGAATTCTTTTTAGTAGCTAAAGAACTTAATTATGAATATGCTTATAGAAATAATTTAACATGCAAATGAGAGCAGAAGAAAAGACTTTCCTGAATATGGTTGAGGAGAGAAGGGCTATTTACAAAAGAAATCAGGTGCTAAAACATGCTTAATCCAAGTTCTGGCAAATGGAGGATGCTAAGCTTAACGGTGTTAACACAAATGCAGCCATACATATTGACGAACCAGTTAGTGGTAAATTTTGCATTAGAAGAGATAATACGCTTTATGATAACTTTTTTGTTGGTGCTAGTCAATGTGAAGATACTTATCGTATCATAGGGGGATGGGGATTTAAGGGTGGTAAAGATCCAATTTTTCCTGGAGTTTATTTTATTTGTGGTAATAAGGCATATTTTAGCCTCCCAGACCATTTGTATGGGACTTGCTATCTTGGATTAGTTTTTCCAAATTTTTTTCATGTTGACAGAAATGAGAAGGGTACCTTTGAATTTGGAGAACACTTGAACAAGTACAAAAGAGAAAGTTTTACAGAAGTCTTGGGAGACATTTTTGGTGCAGTCATTCCTATGGTGGGAATTACCATGAATTCAATCAAAATTAGAAAAGTTTCCACAATTGTAGATAGTTTGTCTACAGATACAGCAAGTGGTTTTCAATTACTCAACACAGAACTTGTTGCTACTAAAAGCATGGTTATGCAGAATCGTCTTGCATTAGACATTCTACTTGCAAAAGAGGGAGGAGTCTGTGGGGTTTTACATGTCCAGCATTGTTGTACATATATTCCCGACAAGAGTCGGAATATAGAGTCGCTTATTAAAAACATAACAGAATTTCATGAAGAGATAAAACCCCTGGAGGAAGAAAATTTCACTGAACGAATAGGCAAAAGGATTGAGGCAATTATAGAATGGTTTTCAGGGATTGGTGGCTCAATCATCGGCAAAGTGCTCTGTCCAGTAATTGTCATCATTATGGTGATATTGCTGTTAAAAATTAGTTGCATGATTCACAAGAGAAAGAAGCATCAGAAGGAAAAGAGGAGGATTTACAAACTCAGAAAGGAGCAAGAGAAGGAATATGAGTTAGAGGAAATGCGAAGGGCTCAGTTTGAAAGTATCGAGCAAACAGCAGAGACAGGGGTTTAGAGAGACTAATACTGAAAGAGCTCAATATGTGATGTCTCTAAATTGGGTTCAACATTTTCTAAATTTTGGGTGTTGATGGAACGAGTTTCAGAAATACCTTTATTCTGGCTCGTGAAATTAATCCCTTGTAACATGAACTAATATATTAATGTGTTATTGCATGTTTGTTGTACTAAGTTAATTTGGTTTAAAAGTTCATCATTGCATTACACGCGGGTTTAATGATAAATGTGCTCTTGTTGCATTTGCAAGTACGTTTTATAATTCATAACTAATGTTGTTTTGTCTGTCCTATTGTCTTTGTCAACATTAATGCGGCTGATTTATTGATGGCTTGTACTTAATTTATATGTGCTATTGTCTACGTTACGTTGTTGTCTATGTTGTGTTTGTATTTCTTTTTATCATTTCAGATTTATGAAGAAACCTGCTGGACTTTATTAAGAATGGTAGATTATAAATGTGCTGCTTTTTATGTGCTTCTGCTAGGTGATTTATACTAATGGGATAACATTAGTAATGGAAGTTAGGTAACAGAATGACTTTCTTTTCTTATATTAATTATTCATTTGTGTTTGTTTGAATACTAGCCCGAGAGATAGGCTTGAGGCCTAGTTTTGGAAAATGATGGTTAACTCGACTGTGAGCAGAGTCAAGCACAGCCATGTTGAAGCTTTTCCACAAAAACTATTCTCTGAAAAAAACTGAAGCCTAAACAAAGACAGTTGTGCGTAATGTGCTCTGAATGTTATTTTTTCCAAGGCCAAGGAAATGACAAGGGATGGTTTGGCTGAGCTATGGAGGAAATAGAGAACTGACTTTGGTTACTGTATCAATCCTTCGGAAGCCGGTGTCGCTTCATGTCAATGGACAGTGACGAGTGACGTTTTGATATTTGGAAGCGGTGGCCTCTTGGTGGTCTGACAGACAGCAACCAATCAGGGTGCTGGAAATTATTAAAATTATATCGTTTAGCTAGATTAGTAAGTTAAAAAATGTATAAAAACGTAGCCCATTGAGGGGAGCGGGGCTGACTGTTCCTGAGGGCGAAGTGCTGTCCGTTTTTCCTAGGACACGTAAGGATACTGAATGCATATTAAATGTTTATCTTTTTCAGGTCAGAAAGCTTAACATAGGGAAATAGGGTTGATGTTTATTTTAATTCATTAATTTTGTGCAATTTTGAAGTGCCAGACTTTCGTGCCAATAAACTAATGGATACATTGATTTAATAAAGATGTTTGAAATTAATAAATGAGCTAATAAAGATTTGAAATTGAAACTTTGAAACTTAAAAAATAAAAGACTTAAAACGTCAAGCTGGTCTTGATCATTTTAGTCGTTACCAATAGCTTAATCCATTGACCAAAATGGTGTAATTAAATGTTTTTCCTAAAGTTTATGAATAACATGTTATACTGCAGTTGTATATAATATACATAGTTTATTTGGACAGAGTGATTAATTAGGCCATATGATTCAGCTGCACACTTTTCTGTCTCGGTTGCATGGGCCTTGGTTTGATTAGTATGGAGAGTATTAGGTAGAGATTGGTGCTTATAGAGAGACAGAATTTCTATTGTGACGCTGGATCACGACGCAGCTCCAGCAATGCGCTGCTTTTACGGCACAGATGCGTGACGCATCTGTGCTGTTTTGCCACATGGTGCACCGCATTGTAAATGCGGCGCACCATGGGTGGCGGAGCTGCGTCGCACAATAACTGGCGTATCCCTGGGGATGCGCCAGTTATTGTAAATCTGCCTCAATACATTTAGCCAACGAGGGAGCACTTACTGATTAGACAGTAAAAAGTACTCCAGTTGAGTAGAGGTATTGCACAAAAAGGTGGCATCTTCGTGGACAAACACGCAGGGCTGGATTCATTCTGCCCCCTGTTAGACTCTTTTTTTGTGCCCTTCTGCCCTGTTAGACTAGTTTTTCCCTTGTTTTTCTGCCCTTCTGCCCTCTGTTAGACTCGTTTTTCCCTTGTTTTTCTGCCCTTCTGCCCCCTGTTAGACTCGTTTTTTGTGCCCTTCTACCCTCTGGTAGACTCATTTTTCCCTTGTTTTTCTGCCCTTCTGCCCTCTGTTAGACTCGTTTTTTGTTCCCTTCTGCCCTCTGTTATTTCCTTGTTTTTGCGCCCTTCTGGCCTCTGTTAGACTCGTTTTTTGTGCCCTTCGGCCCTCTGTTAGACTCGTTTTTGTGCCTTTCTGCCCCCTGTTAGACTCATTTTTTGTGCCCTTCTGCCCTCTGTTAGACTAGTTTTTCCCTTGTTTTTCTGCCCTTCTGTCCTCTGTTAAACTGTTTTTTTGTGTCCTTCTGCTCTCTGTCAGACTCGTTTTCCCTTGTTTTTCTGCCCTCTGTTAGACTGCTTTTGTGCCTTTCTGCCCTCTGCATCACCACATCATCACTCAGCGCTACCACGGCACCACTCAGCACCACCACAGCATCACTCAGCACCACCACAGCACCACTCAGCACCACTACAGCATCATTCAGCATCACCACAGCATCACTCAGCACCACCACAGCACCACTCAGCACCACCACAGCACCACTCAGCGCCACCACAGCATCACTGAGCGCCACCACAGCATCACTCAGCGTCACCACAGTATCACTCAGCACCACCACAGCACCACCCAGCACCACCACAGCATCACTCAGCACCACCACAGCACCAATCAGCACCACCACAGCACCACTCAGTGCCACCACACCATCACTCAGCACACCCACAGCATCACTCAGCACCACCACATTATCACTCAGCACCACCACAGCACCACTCAGCACCACAACAGCATCTCTCAGCACCACCACAGCATCACACAGCACCACCACAGCACCATTCAGCACCACCCCAGCATCACTCAGCACCATCCTGGTATCACTCAGCACCACCACAGCACCACTCAGCATCACCACAGCACCACTCAGCACCACCAAAACACCACTCAGGGCCACCCCAGCATCAATCTGCGCAACCATTCAACAACAACTGGTTCAAATATGTTCTCTCAATGTTTCAAGCTTTATTACAAATGTCACAAAAAGATGTTAATATTTCACTTCTGTTCTTGGATTTTCGTCACAATAAAATACACTGCACATAATCTTCACAAAAGTTATTTACAAAAGTTTAAGCTATTGCCATTATAAATTAAAATCACTTTTATTTAAGTATTAATTATTTAAAAAAATTAAAAGCCATTGTAATTTGTAATATCAATATATCTAAGTCACGTAAATACAAAACATGTTGCATTACAAATGCTATAGGTGTCACATTTGCGAAAGTTATAACTATTGGCATTGTAAATGACAAAGCTATTTATTTAGCTATTTTCAAAACCAACACATAAATAAAAAAAATTGTCATTTACAAGACCAATAGCTCAAACTTTCCTAATGCGAGACCTATTGCATTGCAAATGCTTGTTTTTATATCTGTCAGTGCTTCCTGTTGAGGTTTAATGTTCGTGACAGGCGCCTCATTGCCTACTTGTAACTATTCTCTGACCCTGCTTCAAGGGTCAGAGCAGGGTCAGAGAATATTTGCAAGTAGCCAACGAGGCGCCAGGAAGCACTTACAGGCTTACAGCAGCAGGTGCCCAATTTGAAGTTAATTTCTTTGTAACCCTTTTGTAAAAGGTTACAAAAAATTATCTTCAACTTTTGCACCTGCTGCTGTAACTCCAATGTCTGAGCTGGGGTGGTGGAGTGAGCCAAAGAATGATGATGGATTAAACCCAGATCAGTTGACTGGGGGTGAGTGTTTGGTTTGCTCAATTGCTCCGTCCATCATCCCCTTTGGTATCACCTTTCTCTATCCAACTGAATAACGCATTTACCACTCAAACTACTTTCATATTTCACTATGCTAATTTTCCACACTAATCCTTGATGGATAGCGTGCTACTCACCAATAAAGCGTTTCAACACCACTTCAGGGTTATAAATACAAACCTTTTTCCCTTTTGTACCCCTCCCCACCCCTTCTTAGTCCAAATAACTGACTAACATATCCACCACATTAGTTACTTTCATATTTCACTATACTAATTCAACACTAATCCCTTAAGGGTCCCGGAGTAGCGTTCTACTTGCCGCAAAGGAACTTTGACTCCTCGTCAGGGGTAGTAAGTGCTATATAAATGCAATAACAATACAATACAATACAATACAATACAATAATCCTTAAGGCATAATTGTGAGCCAGATGGATTGCGAGTGGCTGCAGAGGTGGTTGATTGCATAGGTAGGTTGTCAACTTCTGTGTGAAGAATGCAGAATGACAACCAATAAGCCAAGTTCTTCCAGAACCTCTAAGCATAAGGAGAAAGTTAGTTTAAATGCCAATTCATTCCACAATTCTCATTTTTAGGCCAGACTACGACAGATTTATGGATACGCTCTTGGTTATTGTTCAATAAATAGCCTTTGATAATTAGTTGGCAATGTAGTTCTTTAGACTAATGGCCTTGAAAGGGCAGACTTTCAAAAGCCCGCATACCAGAAGTTAAAACCAGTGTAAATCTCCAAGGACTGGTGTGATATGGTCAAGCTTATTATGACTTGTGTTATATCAAGCAAACACATGGGGGATGCATTTAAGAGAGGCAGGGTTGTGTAGCCTAGTGAGTAGGGTATTTCACTGGTACAATATCATGTATCTGACTTAGAATTAGAAAAAGGTAGGGAGAGTGGTTGGTTCCACAATCAAGATGGCTACATATTACTAGCCCAGCGGCTTGACCCTCTATGAAGAAGAAAATATGCAGATTGGCAGCTGTTGGCAATCTAAAATACTAATACAGCACTGCAGTTTTTTCAAAGAGACCAGCTTTAAAAAAAGTATATCAGGGTGTTAATGTAGCCCATTACTAGATGTTGTAGAATCAGCACAAGGTTTCCAAACTTAAAGAGACATCTTTCAACTTGCATTACTGCTATGTTCAGTGACCTGTGGGAACAATATTTATAGTATATGTTACTGTAGACAAGAGATAAAGAGTACAGTAATACAGGCTGTTACCGGAGGACATTTGTGAGGCAGCACTAAGGCGGAGTATCTTTGAAGGTCCCTACATAACTTCAGAGGGACAGACATCAATGCTGTGTTTCATAGTGCGCCTTCTTCATCCTATCTGTAGGGCAAAGGGAGTTAGTACTTGCATGGAGGCTTCGGATCTGTGCTTTACTGTAACCACAGTATGCAACTTAGCCAGACTGGGAAGGTTCACTAATATAATTAGAATTACTTTTAACAAGTTGTTACAACTAACGCCACTCCCATAAAAGGCTAATGATTCCAAATTTTTTAGCATGGTGCACTTTATCCCTCCAAGGGGGCAGCCAGGCAAGTCCCTGACAGGTTAGGAGGGGAAGCATATTATAGACCACCATTCAATAACTCATTAGTCCAGTTTACTAACCCTCTACTATTGGTCTGTATTTACTGTGCTGCAACAGATTATTCAATGGACTAAGAGGGGAAAGCACATAGTATTTTAAATCAGTACTTCCTGCACCTTATCCATTTTTAACTATTTGCAGAGCAGACCCTGGCCAGGCACAGACGACCTGGACTGCAGGGGCCTCACGGTCCATCTGTGCATTCAGTCTCAGCCTAAATGTCCTGGTTCACACACAAGTCCTCAGGACACGCTAGGCCTTGTGTAGGGTAGCACAGTATAGGCTCAACAGGCAGAGACTCACCTTACTTTAGGATACACAACCAACTGTACAAGTGGATAGTCATCACCAACAATCGGCCCTGTAGCAAAATTCTTATCCTCCAGCAAGTGTAAATAACTTTTACTTAAGAGCATATGGATTCCAGGGGAACATTCCTGCTCCAAGGCCTAAATAGAGTGGAGGGCAAGAAGGAGGAAGGGGTGCAGAATAGCACATTTACTATAATGATTTTAATTAATCGAAGAGTTAATAAAGAAACTTCAAACTAGTGCACCTGTTTTTTAAATGAATACATGAAAGATTATTAATTCCTGGTTGCTTACAGGTAACTTTCATTACTCCAAGTTCATGTCTTCTTGGTGACAGTTCTTACGTACGAGTGTATCTTCATTCATGCAGAACCTAAATACCAATCTGGGGCCTCATTTATGAGGCTGTGCGTCACTTTTACGCCGCCGGTGCGTCACTTTTTGTGACGCACCAGTGGCGTAAAAAATGCATCTTGTTGCGCCATATTTACAAAGTGACGCATCTAAGTAGATGCCTCACTTTGTAAACCCCAGCGCCACATTATATCTGCGCCAGGTATAATGTATGCAAGGGGGGCGTATTGACGCAAGAAAGGGTCGTAGAAATGACGCAGTGAAATCTATGAGATTTCACTGTGCCACTTCAAGGACACAAATGCGTCAATTTCTTATGCCTGCCTCACAGCAGGCGTAAGACTGACGAAGGCCCTTTCCCATGGGGCTTGCCCCATGTGAAAGGACACATTAATGGAGTTGCGTCACTTTTGTGACACACTCCAGCAATGCTTCACTTTTGTGCCATAAGATATGTCAGAAATACTGACGTATCTGTAACTCCTTACGACATGATGAGTCATACTGTAAATATGACGAGTCATTGGTGTTGCAAGGAGGGCGAGTGAAAATTGATGCATCGCTGTTTTCACGCAGCGATGCGTCACTTTACGTAAATGAGGCCCCTTGACTTTTACCTCCTATTCCAAGATGGTCCTCATACATATGAGTAGAAATACATCACTTCCTGGGAAGAAATTCCCAAAATAATTAGACTAGATAGCAATATGTTGACCAACAGGGAGAGGTAGGTGGGAACTGTGACAAGGAAGACATTAACTCGGAGTGATGAAAATTACTGTTAAGTAACCAGGCATTACCTCCTTGTCAGTCTTCCTCTCACAGTCCTAACGTATGAGTACTTACCCAAGCCAAAACTGATTTTGAAACAAACCACACCTCGGATAAGCATAAAACAGTGGTTGTAATGAAACAAATGACACAAAACATTACACTGCAGGAGAACCCACAGAACTCAAAATAGCAGTACCAAAATCAAAGGATACATCTCCCCCCAATTGCAAATGGTAATAGGACTTGAAGGTGTGGGGCAGAGCCCAAGTGACAACAAAACAAATATCATGAATGGAAGCCCTCTTAAATGCTGCCCAGGAGGCAGAGTTACCCCTAGTAGCCCTCCCAGGGAAACACACCAGGACGATTTGGTCAGCCAAGGTATAAGAATGGGAAATGGGCAACTTAATCCAGCAGGACAAAGTACAGAGAGATGGCTTGAGACCTCTCTTTGCTGGCCCATGAGAGACAAACAAGGCATCAGAGTTGGGAAATGAGGCTGGTGGCTGCAAATACATAGACAAACCCTGATGGACATCAAGAGACTGCAAATACACATATACTCCTCAGACACTGGAGAAAGACAAAAGGTAGGCAAAACAATATCAGAATCCAAATGAATTGAAGATCCCACCTTAGGGAGACTGACAGGACTAGGACACAGTACCACTTTTCCAGGAAAAACGTAAGGAATGTAGGGGAGGGCAACAAAGCCACAATCTACCCTACCCATCTTCTGTGAAACACAACCTTTGTTGACAAAGACTTAAAGTCAGCAAACTCTACAGGCTCAAATTGAGCACCTTGCAAACCTTGCAGAGCTAGAGGCAAGTTCCACAGAGGCATCCGAGAATGAACTACCAGACACCACATAAAACAACTGTGCAGCAAGTGCTCCGCCAGAGAGGCCACAGACAACACACCAGCCCCTCAAAATGACTGAACAGCCACCCACTGACTGCTGAGGGTAGAGACCACTAAACTCAGTTGAAAACTGTCCAGAATGAACTCCAAGACCACCATAGGATCACAAGATGAAGAGGACAAATCCTTGTCTTGACACCAAATAGAAATATTTAGCCAATGACGGCCTTAACTTAAGGGTAGACCGCCGTCGAAACTGCTGGATCAGTGCTGCAAAATTCAAAGAACTCACTTTCTCTAAGATGGAATGCCTCTCAAGTGCCAAAGCACAGTCTCAACCTGGGCCGCATGTCAAGAGGAAGAAGCGATTGAGGTAGTGAGGACAGATCGATTGGCAATACCCAATGGAGCTGGACTGACAGATGAAGAAGACAAGGGAACCAAGACCATCACATCCAAGCCAGGGCAATCAAAAGAAGCTCCACCTGGACCTAGATCACCTTGTGAACCACCCAAGGGAGAAGAGGGATGAGTGAAAAACAATGACGGAGACCCCTGGACCAGAGAACAGTCAGGGCATCCACTGCTCAAGTTCTTGAAGATGGGATCAGACTGCAACACAGAAGGAAGGTGTGCATTTTCCTCCATTGCGCACAATTCCAGCCACAGGTGATCGAACTGAAGATAAATAGTCTGAAAGATCACCGGATCTATACACGTCATCACAGAGGATGGAAAAGTGTGACTCAGAGCATCCACAAGCCTGTACTCCCTCCATGGAAAATAAACTGCTGAGAGAGCAGGAGATAGGATTCCACCCAATGACATATCCTTCGGGAAAGGAGAAACAAAGAGGGGCACATACCACCCTACTGATTCAGATAGGAGCGGACAACCTGGTTGTCCATCTGAACACACACAGCTGTGTGCAACAGGGGACGGGAAAACAAAAAGGCCTTCAGACCCACTGCCAGCTCCTTCCAGTTGGAAGACTGAAGCGTTTCTGACTAAGACCACTTTCCCTGTGCAGAGGAGATCCCCAGCGTGGCATCCTATCCCATCCCACTGCCATTGGTCCTAAGAACCAGCAAAGGATTTGGAAACACCATCCATGATGTTATCGATCTTCACAGATGCTGGGATTTCCTCCCCAAACTTCTCCAGAGAGTAACACTTCAAAAAGAAGGGAAGAAATTACTATATCTCAACATCCTTCCCATTCATTTGTAAGGACACAGTGAAGGAAGCGTGCAAGGGCAAAGATCCAGGCTCAGCTAGCTGATACTGTGAGAAAAAGTCATCATCAGACAGCACCTGCTTGGAAACAACAAAGCCCAACTGATCTTTTTCTCCCTCATGGAGGATTCAATCTAGGCACCTTTGCAGGAGGAGGAGCTTTCTCCCAGGCCCGAAACGGAGCTACCGCCTAGACTTCAATAAAGACCTGCAGATTGGGAATTGCAGATGTCCCCACAGATGGCCCGACCACAACTGAGAGGTCCTCACACATGGCTGCCAAAGACCAATCCTCCACCCAGGCAGTCAGCAGACAGGGCACAAAGGACCACAAAAAACATTTCCAAACGCTGTCAATGCACCAGGAAAATGAGATGGTAACCAGACTGGTACCAGAATAAACTTTCTGGGAAAAAAACATCTGGAAACCATGACAATGCGATCCTCGCTGTGCGTTCCCCCGACAGGCAGAAGCTGCAAGACGTGCTGCATTGGTAAAGCAGAGGCACCATTTGAGATCAGGCAGACGCTGTTAGGGTTTGTGCACAGCAAAGAGCATGTCCCCTCTCATTGTACTAGTGGTCTCTGTAATAGCTCTCTTTAAACACACTATTGAAAGCCTTTCTTGTTATTTTTTATTAGCTTTCGATAAGGCTTATCTGCATGACGCTACGCTACGCTGAACCTTTCAGCGCTGCTGCTAGTACTGCTCTGAAGGCGTTCGTGCTTTTTTTATTCATTATCCCCGTTTTGTGTATTTTGTTCTAAATTGCTTTATTTGCCCCTGTTTTTAACCCGTACTATAGCGCTTACCTGCACTGTAATTCGGTCATTACCACCGCTGTTTGGGCGGGTCACTAGCTGTTCCTTTGTTCGTCGGCCATTTTGGGGGTAGCTGGGGACGTTTGAGCCATATGGGTTAGCACTCTAGTGCTCAGCTGGGCACAGGAGCTCCCTACTTAAGGCGAGTTCCTTGGAAAGGTCGGCCTTGGATAAGGCTTATCTGCTTGACGCTACGCTACGCTGAAGCTTTCAGCGCTGCTGCTAGTACTGCTCTGAAGGCGTTTGCGCTTTTTTAATTCATTATCCCCGTTTTGTGTATTTTGTTCTAAATTGCTTTATTTGCCCCTGTTTTTTACCTGTACTATAGCGCTTACCTGCACTGTAATTCGGTCATTACCACCGCTATTTGGGCGGGTCACTAGCTGCTCCTTTGTTCGTCGGCCATTTTGGGGGTAGCTGGGGATGTTTGCAGCCATATGGCTTAGCACTCTAGTGCTCAGCTGGGCACACGAGCTCCCTACTTAATCCTGCCATGGAGACGCGCAGTGGTGACGCGCAGCGGTGACGCGCAGCAGGCGTGCCGTATTCGCGCAGGAGTCGAGCCAGAGTCTTGCCCGTCTGCACCCATCAGCGTTAAGGAGGCGCTAAGTGCTAGGGAGGACTCTGTTTCTCCGCCGCTTAGTGGAGGTATGTACTCCAGGAAGGAACTGTTGAGTGTCCGGCATATGCTTTCTCGCTGTGCTGTTGACTCTATAGATCCGCTTTCCGGTCCTTTCCATTGTGCCTGCCAGAATTTCTCTCTTATTAAGCCGGCCCCTATTTCATCTTTTACTGATTCTATTGCCTCGCCCCTGACCGTAGCTCCTCACACCATCCCCTCTACTTCTAAAGACCTTATTATCTGGAACCTCAATGTTAGGTCTCTGCCCAAGCACCATTCTGAGATCCACGATCTTATTACGGATGAGTCTCCGGACATCTTTTTTATGACGGAAACTTGGTTACAGGATGAGGCTACGGCGATAGTCAATCTTGCTCTGCCTCCAAAATATTCTATTTATACCCACTGTAACTCCAGAGGGGTGCGTATTTTCGCATAACAATCTGCCACCACTTTACATTGGCTGATCTGTTGATCTATCGCCCTCCAGGCAATGACACTGCTTTTAGAAGCTCGCTTCCCGAAATAGTTGGCTCGCTTGCAATGGACTCTGCGAATTTATGCGTTATTGGAGACCTGAATCTTCATTTTGATCTCTGCCAGAATTCTACCATAAGCAACACTGTTGCAGATCTGGAGGCACTTCAACTTCATCAGCTGGTTTCTCACCCCACGCATGTGGGCGGGCACATATTAGATCCTATCTTTACGAATCTGACTAAGGTAAAGGTGCTGCAGCCAAGCCCAGTGGCATGGTCCGACCACTTCCTTGTGAAACTATACATTACGATCAAGGATTCGCCTTTTAAACCTTTAGATAGAGTTGTCCTAAAGCGCCCCTGGAAAAAACTTAAGTTAGAGGACTTTCATCGCCTGCTTGAGGATAACCCTCCGGGTCAGTTCACTGATGCCGAAGATGGCTATGATCTCTTTTGTGATTGGATCACTGGGGCCCTTGACTCTCTGATTCGTGCCATCTGGAGTAGAGTTCGTTCTTTGGAATCTAGTCCATGGTACGATGATTCTCTTCTGCTCTTAAAGAAAGCCTGCAAACAAGCTGAAAGGAACTGGCGTAAGTCGTATGAGGCAGGGAAAAAAATACTGTATCTCTCTAGGGTTAAAAATTACCATAGAGCTGTATGCAGGGCCCGTGCAGCATATTACGCTCAAGAGTTTAAGAGCAGCCCTAACCCCGCTAAGCTGATCTTTAAGGTTCTTAAAGATCTGACTGCCAAAAGAGCTCCCGCAGCGGAAATCTGCTCGGTGTCTCACTGCGAAGACCTTGCAGCTTTTTTCTTAGAGAAGGTTCAGGCGATTTATTGCTCTTTTTCCAATATTCCGTCTCTCCATGAGTCCCCCAGGCTTAGTATCAACACTTCTGGGGCCTTTGCCTCCCTCCCTGTCATGTCAGTGGAGGTGTTTGACAGACTAGTCTCCATGGTGAAATCGGGATCTCCGGCCCTCAGACCGGCGTAATTCAGAGAACTATCTACCCTCTGTCTTCCTTCTGTGCGTCATTTAATCAACCTGTCTTTGTCCTCAGGTTCAGTCCCGATTAAATGGAAGCAGGCGGTGGTCACCCCTATTCTTAAGAAGCCTATGTTAGATCCTCTTAAGTTGGAAAACTATCGCAAGATCTCACTCCTTCCCTGGGCTGCGAAAGTAGCCGAGGCCCATGTCATTGTTCTCCTCTCTGAGCATCTCCAAAGGGCAAATATTCTAGACCCTTCACAGAACCGTTTTTGTGCCGGCCATAGCACTGAGACTGCCCTTCTCGCAATGACAGAGCACCTGCGGGCCGTGCTCGATTCTGGTCATACAGCGCACTGGTGTTACTTGACCTCAGTTCGACACGGTCTCGCATTCGATACTGCTGCAACGTCTTAGAGAAGCTGGTGTCTGTGGCCTGGCACTAAAATGCTTCCAGTCTTTCTTGTCTGATCGCTCATTCCGGGTCGCCACTTCGCCTTTTGAGTCCAAACCCTATCTGTTAGAACTGGGCGTGCCTCAGGGATCGGCTTTAAGTCCCACTCTCTTCAACCTGTATGTTCACCCGTTGGCTGCGGTCGCCAAACAGTGGGATATGACCATCGTTTCCTACGCTGACGATACGCAGTTGGCGGTTGTGCTGAGTGGGAAGTCAGACCTTGATGCCACCAGGTTCAGAGCAGGGCTCTTGGCGGTGGCTGGCTGGATGACAGCCAACTGTCTTCAGCTGAATGCTAAGAAGACTGAAATACTGGTTGTTGGCAAACATTGTGACATGTGGAGAGATGAGTGGTGGCCTCCTGAGTTAGGTGTTACGCCTACTCCGGTATCGGAGGTAAAAAACTTAAGGGTTTGGCTAGACTCTGCCCTTAGTTTTTCCACTCATACTAAAAAAGACGCAGCTACTTGTTTTGGGATTCTTCGAGGACTGAGACCCATTTTGAAGTTCTTTGATGCCCCTACCAGGCAGTTGGTCATCCAGGCCACTATTTTGTCTCGGCTCGATTACGCCAGTTCGCTCCTGTTAGGGGCGAACCAGGCGGAAATCGCCTGGATGCAGCGCATTCAAAATGCTGCGGCCAGAGCACTGGTGGGGCTTCTGAGGTTCTGCTCTGTGAGTGCAACCATTCGGTCTCTTCATTGGCTGCCTATGGCCCAGAGGATTGATTTTAAAACTCTGTGTCTTTCTTTTAAGATCCTCAAGCTGTCCTCCCCTCAGATTCTTGAGAATCTCCTCATTCCTTATGCCCCTTCTTGCTCCTTGAGATCTGCTGGTCAAAATCTGGTGGTTGTGCCTCGGTTCAAGCTGTGTAGAGCTGGAGGCCAGTCCTTCCGGGTTATGGCTGCTAAACTTTGGAACTCGCTTCCATCCCATATCCGTGCATTTGATGACTTGCTCGCATTTAGGAGGGCCATTAAAACTCATTTGTTCCCTAAGGTCCTCTAACTCTTCCCTTTCTGGCTCTGGCCTGTAGTTTGTGTGGTGTTATGCGTGTTTATCTGCCTGTTCAAAAGCGCCGGGACGCCCTTTTGCTGTGGCATGCGCGCTATAAAAATCCGTATAAAATAACATAACATCTCAGCCCTTCCCTAAGACTTCTGTGTATGTTACTCAATGTATTCACAAGTTTGGACATTGCTGTCTTGTTTGCACATTGAACCTTGCTTTTACCAAGGCTTATTTAGAGCACTCCTCCCTAGGCCATGTGTTACTTCAACTCATTAGCATAATACCTGAAGCTCTGCACACCTGCTTGTGAGAACCACACCCAGTTCTTCGAACCACACCCAGCTCTTCAAACCACACCCAGCCCTGTCTATAAAAGGCAGCCCCTGAGCCTCACCCAGTGCTTGTGCTCGTCTACCTCCCACTTACCTGAGAACAGATCCTTCCGCGCTGGCACTCCTGCTCTCTCCAGACCTTCATTGACTTCAACAGGCACGGCTGCTGGCTCTTCCTTCTTCCGGTTTCCGGCTCCTTCTTGCCTCAGCCCCTCTTCTGTCCACTGCAGTCGACCTGCAAAAGAGGAAGAGGACAAGGTTAAACTGATCAGTATCCCTTTTCAGCAACAAGTAAGTGCAAAACTTTTTATTACCTGAAAGAACTTTGACGGCGATTTCTGGATTCATGTAAAGACAATTTGGAACAAGATATCTCCCACGGACTTTGTGGTTTAAACCCTTTGTTACAAGAATACTTTGCGGAACTTTGTGAAATAAACATTGTTTTACATGGAACTTTTAAGAATCGAACAGAGGAAACCATTGACAGCAAGGCAAACAGTAAATCAAGGACTTTCACAAATTACAGTATTTGTTTTATAAAAAGTCTGGAAATGTGTGGAGAGGGAGTTTGCTATTAAGAATTTAGGCTTTAGATATATTAAGGTGAATGTTAGATGTTGGTAATTCTGATAATGATATTCGTTTGATTTTACAGAAGTTTTGCAGTAATAGAAAGCACATCCCAGAACAGTAACACATTCCAAACCTGGAAGCTAGAGACCAGGATTCAAGAGGTACTTTTAGAAGAGAATTTCTAATAGATTAAGGGTTAGTCAGGAACACATGTAGGGATAGGTTGCACTTATCTGTTCTTTGTTTATGTTTCATTAGGCACCAGTTTCTACAGAAGTCAGAGAGGGACGCAGATTTTAGCAGCACTTCAACAGTGGAAACGCAAGATCTGTGTTGTCTCTCTTTTTTTATTTTATCCACTTCCCCCCTTCCCTTGAGCTTCTGGTTCTTAGTGCACTGTTAAAAACGAGTGTGCTGGAACAAGCAGTTTAAGAGTGGGGGTGGACTGTCTTCAACCTCCATCAGAACTGAACAGAAACTCAGGTGAGCTGGGCTTTGACAGAAGCACAAGCCTTTAATATATTCAGTTCTGTTGGACGATGAATGCCGGGGAAGAAACAGAGGGCATTGACGCCACGGATATGGCGCAGGCCCTAAACGAGGACTTGGCCCATAATGAATCAGTGTCTCGCATCTTGCAACATATGCAAGGGGAAATAGAGAAAGTAAAGTTGGAAAACACCTTTTTAAAAAAGGGTTTAAGCAGGTATAAACCTATGGAATCTCAGTGGAACACAGCTTTTACGCCTTTGTTTAAAACCTCCTCAGAGACAGGGATGCGAGCAAAATATACAACTTTCCCTTCCCCAGTTGAGGTTACTGTTAATGTTCCTAATGCTGTGCCTTTAGCAGCACCTGAACGTTTTCATGGAGATAGTAACAAATTCTATGTTTTTATCAATCAATGTCAATTACACTTCGTTTGTAAACCACAACAGTTCCCTACTGATGCTACGAAAGTGGCATTCGTCTTGTCTTATTTGGGCGGTACAGCAGCCAATTGGTCAATTCCTTTCGTGGATAGAGATGATCCCATCCTCCATAATTGGAATCAATTTAAATGTACTATGACCAGCTTTTTTGCAAAACACACTTTTAAGCAGGCAAGTAATAATAATGAGCTTTTAAATCTTAAACAAGGTAACATGGATTTATTGACCTATCTCACTAGTTTTAATCGTTTACTCACCGAGACACGTTGGACAGAAGAAAAGCGTGTCTCCATTTTTATAAAGGTTTGAGAGACGAGTTAAAAGATGCGCTGGCTCATATCGTTGATTTGCCAGAAGACTATTCAGACTTTGTAGATTTAGTCGTGAAATTGGAACACAGACTAGGAGAAAGAAAGGGAGATAAATCCAAACTGGAATCGCAGTTAACTTTTGTTCGACATGAGAAGAAAGACACAGATAATAAACTCCCTGAACCTGAGTCTATGCAAACAGGGACAATCAAAGGTCCACTCACGTCAGAGGAAAAAGAAAGAAGGAGAAAACTTCAATTATGTTTATATTGTGGCAAGGCAGGACATTTTGCCAGAGAATGTCCAGTAAAACCTAAAATTTCACGAAAGGCTACTGTTTCCTCTATCTCCTCAACTGAGTCGGGAAACGATTAAGCTCGACAAGGGGGGGGTTACTTGTTCGAGAAAACATCTTAATCAAACCTCTAATTCTGCAGCCTTCATGGTACCGCACATACCTAGACATTTCATAATTCAGATCTTTTTAATTGTTACTACCCAAGTTAGACATCCTCATTTACTCTAAGAACCCGGAAGAACATACCCAACATGTTTGTGCAGTATTATCAAAGTTAAAAGAAAATCATCTCTTTGCTAAATTAAAAATATTTACTTTTAATGTCAAGAAAGTGGACTTTTTATGATACTGCCTGTCACCTCAAGGAATAACTATGGATGAAAAGAAAATTAGTGCTATTACTGATTGGCCAGAACCATCATCTGTGAAGGATGTTCAGAAATTTCTGGCTTTCGCCAATTTTTATAGGAGGTTTATTTCTCATTTTGCAGACATTGCGGCCCCAATAACCACCTTGTTGCTGAAAGGGCAACGATTTCTTTGGTCTGATGAGGCGGCACACGCCTTTCAACTCCTGAAACAAAAGTTCACTTGAGCCCCAATTCTGAAACATCCATTTTTGTTGAAGCAGATGCTTCACAAGTAGCTTTAGGAGGAGTTCTCTCTCAATGAGATGCAGTAGATGGCCAATTACATCCTATTGCCTTCTATTCCAAAAAGTTATTACCAGCTAAACAAAATTACACTGTGGCTGAAAGAGAACTATTAGCTATCAAAGTAGCCTTTTCCGAATGGAGGCACCATTTAATGGGAGCCAAATACCCTGTTACAATCTTTTCTGACCATAAGAAACTACAGTTTTTTTGGATCACTAAAAGCACTAAATCCACGTCAGATGCGCTGGTTAAATATTTTTAGTACATTTGACTTCGCTATAACCTATAGACCAGGTGCACAACAAATTCAATCTGGTGTGTTATCTAGATACGGACATACCTCAGACATGAAACAAGACAAAATAGGAGAACCCATTATTCCTCCCAAAAACCTTTTGGCACTAGTACAATAGAAGGATTTCATCACAGATCAATATAATGCACGCATGCAAATAGCACCTCAAGATTGGTTAAAGGATTCCCATAACACAATACAACGAGGTTTATTGTATCAAGACAACATGCTGTTAGTGCCCACCACAGAATTACAAACACAGGTGATAATTTGGCATCACACCTCACCGTTGGCAGGTCATCCTGCCTGGGTAAAAACCCTGGAAAATGTGCGAAAACACTTTTGGTGGGATAATGTGAGTAAGGACATTAAGCAATTTGTCACTACCTGTCCAGTTTGTGCAAGACATAAATCTTCTCATAAGGCCCCTGACGGTTTGTTAATACCAATGCCATCACCCAAACAACCTTTATTGTAGGTTTACCACCAGTAAAATCCTTCACAACAGTGTTAGTGATAGTGGATTTTTTGTCTAAAATGGCACATTTTGTACCATTACGGAAATTGTCAACTGCGGCAGAATTTGCCGATATTTTTATAAGAGAAATTGTGCGTTTACATGGTTTGCCAAGTAAAGTGGTGTCAGACCGAGGTAGCCAGTTCAACTCTAGATTTTGGAAAAAATTATGCGAAAAACTGAAAATAGATGTGGCACTATCCACTGCTTTTCATCCAGAAATAGGTGGACAAACTGAACGACTGAACCAAACCTTACTTCAAACGCTAAGTTGTTAATTGGCTGATTATTCTAGTAAATGGTTGGAAGCTCTCCCTGTAGCGGAGTTCGTTTATAATAATACTGAGCATGCAGCTCTACTTTGCTCACCATTCTATTTAATGCAAGGGTATCATCCGAGAGCTATACCCATTTTGTTAGAAGATTCCCTGTTGCCTACAGTAACAGATAGACTAACGAGATTAGGTGACATACAAGACAAGGCCAGGAAACATTTATTAAAGTACAAAGAAAGCATGAAAAGACAAGCAGACAAACACAGATCTGAGGCCCCAATGTATAACATCGGTGACAAAGTATGGCTCTCCACAAAGAACCTAAATATAGAGGGATCCCGAAAGCTGCAACCACGTTTCATTGGACACTTTAGTATAACTGCCATAGGAAACCAGGTAACAGTAAAATTGGACTTACCAAAAGAATACCCAGTACATGCTACATTCCATGTGTCCTTGCTTAAGCCACACAACCCAAAAACCCGACCCGAACCACCACCTCCACCCATACCAATTAAGGGAAATATAGAATATGAAGTGAAAAGCATAAAAGACGCAAAAATAATTCATGGACATCTGTTTTATTTAGTAGAATGGAAAGGATATGACAAAACTGAGAATTCATGGGAACCAGCGTCCTATGTACATGCCCCATGGTTGCTTAGACAGTTTTATCAAAAAAATCCAGGGAAACCCCGTCCTGTAAGACGGCCTTTGAGGGGGCGACTGTTAGGGTTTGTGCACAGCAAAGAGCATGTCCCCTCTCATTGCACTAGTGGTCTCTGTAATAGCTCTCTTTAAACACACTATTGAAAGCCTTTCTTGTTATCTCAGCCCCTCCCTAAGACTTCTGTGTATGTTACTCAATGTATTCAATTCAATTCAATTCAAATGATCTTTATTCGGATTTAATACATCCATAAAAGTACATACAGAATGAGAATACATTAGAAGCATTAAAAACAATTCTTACACAAAAGACAATAATCGAATTAGGTTTAAGCAGCAAGATGACTTAAAGTGCATAATAAAATTTATAAAGTGCATAATGCCTAATACTAAGGAGTTTTAATCCATCAATATCCACAGTTGCCCAATATAGAAGTATCTCATAGAATCATTCAATATTATTACTAATTAGTAACTGATACTCAGGTACGTAAACCAACATAACTCTGTTATCCATTATCCAATTTCCATGGTTGCCCTAGATTTCACACAGGCTTTTATAAAACAGCTAACAGAGTAAATAACATCATCCATATGCAGCATTTGCAAAAATTGTAGAGCAGGAATAGATTCCCGTAGATTATATTTACGTAAGATTGGTCTTAAATATTGACATGTATACCATTTGTAATGGCCACAAAAGAAGAAATAATGCAATAGATTTTGTCGTCCACCTAAGGAACAGGGACAATCCAATTCTTCTAAATTTTTATTGTAGCCAATGGGGAAGCTAAGCAGATAAACTAAGCTTCCTTCCCGGAACCTAAATAAAAGACTCCGGTTCCATCTACCTATTGGCAATGTCAAATATCTAATAAAAGTGTTAGGGTTATCAGCATCTGGGTCACAAATGCGTAAATATTTCATGACCACAGGTTTACCAGATTCTGATCTCATCCTTTCCTCAGTATATACCTCCAAAAGTGCCCGTTTAATACTGTTTTTGTGAGCGGGTACAATTAAGTCGGGGGAACTAAATAAGGATCCTAGTCCCACCTGTTGCAGACTAGTTTTGACTGCTTTTAGCCAAGGTATATGTTGAGATCTGTCACTAGACAAACAGTCAGATATAATACTACGAGTCAATGTTGCTGCTGGGTTTAACCAGATTTTAATCCAAAATAGGGCAGGCCTTGACTTTATAAAATCAGCAATGTATGGCAGCCTCAATTCATTATGACAAATCAGAGTGGGAGCACAGGGGACTCCCCCTAGCACCCTCCTACAGAATCTATTTTCTGCCACCTGAAGGGCCGAGCTGTTACAATATCCCCATACTTCTGCACCGTAAGTCCCAGTTGGTCAACATTGGGTACGGTAGATGGAAAGAAGAGGGGTAACAACATCAGCCAGTTTCGGTTGGCGAAGGGATAGGATCGAGTTAATCGACTTGCCAATTTTGTTGCTTGCAAAAGCGACATGTTGCTGCCATGAGCCTGAATTGGAAAATAACAACCCTAAATAAGGAAAAGTGCTGGTGCATTTTAAAATATTATTACCCGATTTAATGGATGCAATGTTATACTTCTTTGGTCCACAATTCATTATAAAAGATTTTTTAAAATTGGTATTTAAACCAAGGTCGGACATGAAGGCAACAAAGCCGGATATTAAAGTACGTAGTGCATTCGGCGTACGCCCCATCAATACAGCGTCATCCGCATAAAGAAGAGTAGTGATGGGCGAGCCGTTTATTATGGGGACATCCTTAATAATCTCACTCAAAGTGTTGCTTAACCTATTGATATATAAAATAAAAAGCAGTGGGGCGAGTACGCAGCCCTGTCTAACACCTCTACTAATAGGGATATCGTCAGACAGATCACCATCATTGTTAATTCGTACTCGTGCTTTTAGATCCCTATGTAAATAAGAAAGGAAATACACCAGTGAGTCGTCTAAACCATAATCAAGCAAAAGTGACCACAACCTAGAACGGTTAACAAAATCAAACGCAGAACTCAAGTCCATAAAACCTAAATAAAGAGGGGATTTTTTAACAATAATATATTTAGCCATAATCAGGTTTAGATTTAAGCATTGTTCTGTGGTGCCCACCTTACTTCTAAAACCCAATTGACTACAGTGAAGAATATTGTTATCTTCAGCCCAATCCCTTATCCTTCTGAAGATTACTCTTCCCAAGACTTTTAGCGTGTTGTCGATTAGTGAAATCGGGCGATAGCAGGCGGGATCCGACCTATCGCCTTTCTTAAATATAGGCACGATGACACTATTCGACCAGGATTCGGGAATTGAGCTGTCATTTAGGTTATTAAATAGGTTGCATAAAAGAGGAGCCCAAAAATTGATTTCTGATTTTATTTGGTCGATGGAGATCACGTCCTCGACCTCAAGTAATGAAAAGGTCAAGGGTTCATCGCTAAGGGATAGATAGACAGTATCTGAAGGGGTAGCTGATGTGGCATAAATTTGGGAGAAATGCTCTACCCATGCCTCGCCCGTTATATTACTGTTAATTTGGCTGATGTTAGAGCCAAAGGATCTTAACGACTTGACTTCTTTCCAGAAGCCCATTGAGTCCTTCAGTTTGGCGGTGCGCGTAAGTGATTCCCAATGTTTAATTACTAGGGCTTCAGATCTAATGTATAAGACCCTTTTATATTGTGATCTTAGTGTTCTCACAAGTTGAGGGTCCCTCGGGCTGGTATTAAGTGCAGCCCTCAAATCCCTGTTGGCCCTAGAGCAGGAAGTATCAAACCAACGGGGTCCCTGCGAGATGTTCTGCCTAACAGGTTTGGATGATTCAATTTGAATTGCCCTACATAGATCACCGAAAGCGCCAACCACCTCATTGCCAGGACTTGTATGCGACAGGCAAGTCTCAACTGTCTCAGGGTGTTTTTTAATTACTCTGGAAAGTATCCCTTTATTGTCAGCTCCCTTCCATGCTAGTCTCAATCTATCGGTCGATAAAGCTAGGTTTAAAGGACCTACATCTGGTTTCACTGCAGCCCTTGAGGTCTGGGGATTGTGTATGTTAATTTTAAGCGGATAGTGATCACTATATGCAGAACAGACGACTTCAGCTTTTAAGGTTATTTCACTTAACTCAGGGCATGTGAAAATATAATCAATCGTAGAAGCACAGCCCTGACCTATGAAAGTGGGGGTTGTTACATTATTTATACTTGTACCTGCAAATTCCATAGCATTAACTAAGTCATGGGAAGCTATAAAATCTTTCAATTCTGCCCCATTCTTACATATTGGGCTATGGCGATACAAGTGTGCATTAAAATCCCCTCCGATGCAGATACCATCGAAAGATCCATGCTTTTGCCCCCCCATGATTTCATCTATAAAATTAAACAATGATATAAAATTGCCATTTGGGCGACTAACAAAATCATTATTATAAAAGTTTATAATACATAATTTCAATCTGTTAATGTACTTGATAGCCATAAAACAACAGATACCTGGTGTAGGGATCAATTTAGTATGCACCCCGTATTTTATCTTGGACCAAATAGATAGTCCCCCACTAGGTCGACCCATGGGTGACGGCAAAGCCTTAAGATTGTGGCAGCAGAAGCCCTCAATTGTTGGTGACGTTGTACTCCATGTTTCTTGTAGCAACAATATATCACAATTATTATCAACCCACTTAAGCCACTCTGAAATTTTCAATTTAGAATTTAGACCTGCTATATTCCAGCTAACAATAGACAGTACTGAGTCCAGAGGTAAATGAGCAAGGGTCTGATGTGGTTTGCTCAGGGTTCTTTGAGGCGAGTTTTCCGGGGCAATCAGGAGTTCGGATACCGGAGAAGAATCGACAAAGGTAGTCGAAGGTGGTCAGTCTTGCATATCCAGGTCCGAAAGTGGTGCATATCTATTGTACATTTGTAAAGGGAAATAAGGTTGGTGAAATTGCATAGGAGGTGGGCGAAAATGCACAGATGGTGGTTGAAAATGCATAAATGGTGCTGGTTGTGGATGCGTTAATGGCACTGTGAATTGCATAGGGGGTGGGCGAGGTTGTGTGGCCGGTTGTCTGTAGAAATAACTCAAGGGTAACATAGTTGCAACAGTTGGGATGGTTGAATAATTACAATTTCTGTTTAGGAGGTTTCTTACTGTCCCAGGATTATTAAAGTTGAGGACTACGCAGTCACCTTCCTTGTCCTTGAGTAAAGGGCCAACCCACGATACCCTACGCGCAGATATAATCTCTCTGGAGATGTCGAAACCAACACCTTTGTGTTTGGTTAGCCAATCTATGCTCTTATTCCGCAATTGCACCCACGATTCCCCCTGATCCTCCCTCAATGGCGGGACACCTGCTAGAACCACAACAAAAGGACAGGCATCCGGTGGCAGATGTAATGCTGGTCCTTGATGTTTGAAAGATTTAGTAGGCCCTTGGGAGCCAGTGCCCACGTTGTTATTAACCGCTGTCTGTTTTGGAGCTGCGCTTAAAATGGTTGGGCCACTGTTGTTGCTTGGAACAGAGGTATTAGAAGTCGATGGAATAACAACTGTCCTAGGGGCAGGTATAGGAGTTGGTTTCGTGGATGTATTAGCCTTACTCATAGCTGGCCCCTTTTTAGTGGTTGTGGGTTTAACTGATGATTGTTCCGTCAAAGGAGAGGCAGAAACAGAATTGCTTAGTGCCCCTCCCGAGGTACTGATGTTAACCTGTTTTTTTGATGACAATATATTGTTTGCATTTTCCAATTCCTTCAAAAGGCGATCTGCTCTTACTTGATCCAAGATGATTGACCCTTTCCTTTTTGTTTCACCAGTTTTAACCAGGTTATCCAATCTATCAAGTCTTTTAAAAACATTATTAAACTGGCTGATCATTTGTTTTTCAATCCGATTAAAAATAGTATCAACTATGGTTTCTATCATATTTCCATTCTGTCTGGATAGATTAAAATTATCACCCATTATTGTAGTTTGGGTCCATATAGTTTTAGAGTTCCCACAAGGATTAGTAATGGATACATCAGAAATACTATCCAGGTCTGCGGAGTCTTTATCCTCTTTATCCTCTGTCAAGACGGTTTGTACCCCCGATGATTTGTTTTTATTCCACAGACTTTGAGGTGTTGGTTGGTTTTTGTGGAATACAGGCTGTTTTCTTTTATTCGCACTTAGCTTAGATGTGCCTCTTTTACGTTTCTCCCTGCCCGGCTTGTTACTACTGGAGTCGATGATGTCCACATTAATGACATCATCCTGCGAGGCAGTTACAATTGTAGTAACACTCTCTGTGTGAGGGGATACCGGGGATATCATTGACAGTGTTGGCTTTGGCGTTGCTGCCACTGGTGTTGTTGAGGCAGAAACTTGTGCTGTGTAGATGACAGTATTTTCATCATCCTGAATTATGGGCACATCAGCAGAGGGATATGATGGTTTTACCACGGTTATTTCTGGATTTATATGTGCATTACCATTGATACCACTGGAGCTACTTGTGGAAGTTGTTTTGGTATTAATGGGAATAGAAACCATAGAAAACCTTCGCTCGGTCTCCACTATTTCGTTGAAGGCAGAGTCTATCATTGACTCAAAGGAAGTAATAAGGGAAACAGAGGCGTCAGCAATCTTGTTTTCTACATCAAAATTCTCGCTGTCACCCATTTTAGTATCCGTAATAGGTGCTCACCTTTAGTAAAGTTGTTAGAGGGGTGGCCCGCCCGTCCACTGCAGTCCACTGACTGCCACAGACGGCCCCGCCCTTGTCCCGGGCTTCTCCCGGGACGCTCCCGCACGCTCCCGCTTAGCGGGAACTCGCCTTTCCTTATATAGGTAGTCCGTATGATTACAGGCGGGGCGTGTGTCCAGGGAGAGCGGCCAGGTGACGAGAGGCGCGGTGTGCAGGGGCTTCTGGGATTTGAAGTCCTGCCCCGCACGCTCGCAGCCCTGGACCTTCACGCACTGATGCAGCAGGACTCCCCTGTCGTGCTGATGCGCAGCGGGACCCGCGAAGCGGGTTCCGCAAGTTGTGAATCCGGTAGGGGGGAGAGAAGGGTCCAAGCAGAGTCCACGACCCACAGCAAACAAAACCGCTACGGTGCTAAGGTTTCCCGCGTTCTGCTGTCCTCACAAGCCTTTTGATGATTACAGGCGGGGCGTGTGTCCAGGGAGAGCGGCCAGGTGACGAGAGGCGCGGTGTGCAGGGGCTTCCGGGATTTGAAGTCCTGCCCGCACGCTCGCAGCCCTGGACCTTCACGCACTGATGCAGCAGGACTCCCCTGTCGTGCTGATGCGCAGCGGGACCCGCGAAGCGGGTTCCGCAAGTTGTGAATCCGGTAGGGGGGAGAGAAGGGTCCAAGCAGAGTCCACGACCCACAGCAAACAAAACCGCTACGGTGCTAAGGTTTCCCGCGTTCTGCTGTCCTCACAAGCCTTTAGATGATTACAGGCGGGGCGTGTGTCCAGGGAGAGCGGCCAGGTGACGAGAGGCGCGGTGTGCAGGGGCTTCTGGGATTTGAAGTCCTGCCCCGCACGCTCGCAGCCCTGGACCTTCACGCACTGATGCAGCAGGACTCCCCTGTCGTGCTGATGCGCAGCGGGACCCGCGAAGCGGGTTCCGCAAGTTGTGAATCCGGTAGGGGGGAGAGAAGGGTCCAAGCAGAGTCCACGACCCACAGCAAACAAAACCGCTACGGTGCTAAGGTTTCCCGCGTTCTGCTGTCCTCACAAGCCTTTTGATGATTACAGGCGGGGCGTGTGTCCAGGGAGAGCGGGCAGGTGACGAGAGGCGCGGTGTGCAGGGGCTTCTGGGATTTGAAGTCCTGCCCCGCACGCTCGCAGCCCTGGACCTTCACGCACTGATGCAGCAGGACTCCCCTGTCGTGCTGATGCGCTGCGGGACCCGCGAAGCGGGTTCCGCAAGTTGTGAAAGTTGTGAAAGTTGTGAATCCAGTAGGGGGGAGAGAAGGGTCCAAGCAGAGTCCACCACCCACAGCAAACAAAACCGCTACGGTGCTAAGGTTTCCCCAATGTATTCACAAGTTTGGACATTGCTGTTTGTTTACACATTGGACCTTGCTTTTACCAAGGCTTATTTAGAGCACTCCTCCCTAGGCCATGTGTTACTTCAACTCATTAGCATAATAACTGAAGCTCTGCACACCTGCTTGTGAGAACCACACCCAGTTCTTCGAACCACACCCAGCTCTTCGCACCACACCCAGCCCCGTCTATAAAAGGCAGCCCCTGAGCCTCACCCAGTGCTTGAGCTCTTCTACCTCCCACTTACCTGAGAACAGATCCTTCAGCGCTGGCACTCCTGCTCTCTCCAGACCTTCATTTACTTCAACGGGCGCGGCTGCTGGCTCTTCCTTCTTCCGGTTTCCGGCTCCTTCTTGCCTCAGCCCCTCTTCTGTCCACTGCAGTCGACCTGCAAAAGAGAAAGAGGACAAGGTTAGACTGATCAGTATCCCTTTTCAGCAACAAGTAAGTGCAAAAATGTTTATTACCTGAAAAAACTTTGACGTTGATTTCAAGATTCATGTAAAGACAATTTGGAACAAGATATCTCCCACGAAGGTTGTGGTTCAAAACCTTTGTTACAAGAATACTTTGTGGAACTTTGTGAAATAAACATTGTTTTACATGGAACTTTTAAGAATCGAACAGAGGAAACCATTGACAGCAAGGCAAACAGTAAATCAAGGACTTGCACAAATTACCTGCTGTATTTTGATGTAAAAGTACAGTATTTGTTTTATAAAAAGTCTGGAAATGTGTGGAAAGTGAGTTTTCTATTAAGAATTTAGGCTTTATCTCCTGGAACACTAATGGATTGCGTACTAGTCCTCGAAAAAACAATATAATGCAATATCTTTGCGACTCGGAAGCACAGATTATAGTGCTTCAGGGGACCCACCTTGCTGAATCCGAAATGCTTTCACTGGTTAGAAAGAATAGGTGGATTGATAATTGTATAATGACATCACAATCTACACACATTAGAGGAGTGGCAATTATTTTTTAAAAAACCATAAAGGTGAGATTGGTCTCTAAGTTGGTCGACCCTGGAGGTAGGTGGGCAATTGCATCAATCGTAATATCAGGGTCCCCAATTACTATAGTGGCATACTATGGCCCTAATCAGGATGACCCATCAGCATTGAAAACTCTTTTTTCACATCTGTATTTATTCCCTGAGCCGGTTGTCCTTGCAGGGGATTTTAATATAATTTTGGATCCCCTTGTGGATAAATCCCCTTCCAATAGAGCTAAAATTCCATCTAAAACTAGGTCCTACCTGCTAGACAACATGAGGCAGTTAGGGTATAATGACATTTGGAGAACCTTAGATGGGCGGCAAAAAGGTGTGACATTTCCTAATTATAGATACCATCACCAGTCACGCATTGATTTTATCCTGATTAGCCAATCATTAGTTAATCTGGTCAAATCGGCTTCCCACTTACCCTTTCACTTGTCAGACCATGCGGCAAATTATCTTGAGTTGGAGGGTTTTCATAAGAGTTGTTTAAGAAACTGGTCTCTTGATCGCTCATTGCTCTCCTCGCTGGATTTTATCAACGCTTTGAATGCGGAGGTGCAATACGGATGTATGACGTTACAACGCATACTTTTACTCCGCATACCATTACAACGCGGTATTCACAACGCATACCATTACAACGCATAGCGCTTTGGGGTGCTGGATAGTGGTAAGTATAATTTACTATTCTAACTCCAGTCCCCGTGGACCCTAGGGAAGGTGTTGGATAGTAAATTAAACTTACCTCTTATCCTAGAGCGCCCCCCAGCGCAATGCGTTGTAATGGTATGCGTTGTAATGCCTGCGTTGTAGTGGTAGTGCGTTGTAAAAAATGCGTTGTAACAGGTGCATACCTGCAATACTTCCTTGAAGAAAATATTGGAACTGCCTCTCCGGGGGGCGTTTGGGATGCCTTAAAAGTATTTTTAAGGGGCTATATAACTAATAAAGCGGCATATAAGAACAAGAGCTATAGGGAAGCAGTGGCTTCTCTGGAATCAGAGATGATTAGAATACAATCAGAAATAGCTATGCACCCGGAAGCCCATCCCACCACGGTACAGGAGTGGCAAAATAAAGTGGTCTCCCTAAAAGGGGAATTGGGATCAGTTTTGAACGGCAGGGTCTTAGAGAGATGGGAAGCCAGTAAACTGGCACATTTTGAGTATGGGGAGGGGGCCGGAAAGCTGCTCGCCGGGAAGACAAAGACCGAGCAGATCAGAAATAATATTGATTTAATTATCTCTGGCGGCATAACATACTCCTCGGATGCAGACATTAGGGGCGCCTTCCGTGATTATTTTAGTGAAATATATCATGAGGATAAAAACATTGAGACCAAACAAGCTGAAGATTGGTTAGCTGGGATTTTTCTTCCTGCATTGTCATCAGAACAAAGCACGGCGCTCGAAGATCCTATCTCTCATGAAGAAGTAAGACTGGCAATCACCAGCAGTAAAAAGGGTAGAGCATCAGGCCCAGACGGGTTGCCGTCAGAAATCTATAAGGTCCTAACATCAATAATTCTCCCCTTTTTAACTGAGCTTTTTAATAAGATCCTCCAAGATGGAATGCCTCCTCCAGCTTCTTGGAATAATGCCTCGATAACGCTGATATTGAAACCAGGAAAATCCGCAACCTGTTGCGGGTCTTATAGACCAATCTCCATCTTAAACACTGACTATAAAATCTTCGCGTCAGTGTTGGCAAACAGGTTGGGGGCGGTGGCAACAAATATCTTGCACGTAGACCAAAAGGGGTTTGTAAGGGGTCGTCACCTGTATGAGTTGACCTACGATCTCATAGGTGCCATGGCTTCCGTGGCATCACTCCCACTGGCAATCCTCACCTTGGACGCCACCAAGGCCTTCGATAGGGTTAATTGGATCTACCTATCGGAGGTCTTGGTGAAATTTAACATTGGTGAGAAATTTAGGCGTGTGGTTAGGCTTCTGTATCAGAACCCGTCCGCTTCTTTGCTTGTCAAAGGGGAATTGTCAAATCCTTTTAATATAACGCGGGGTACTCATCAGGGCTGCCCTCTTTTTCCCCTTCTATTCGATCTATACATTGAGCCTTTTGCTCAACGGATACGTGACGATGGTAACATCGAACCTTTTAGTTATGAAGGATGGGAGAGGAAAGCTGCCTTGTATGCAGATGACGTTCTCATTTTTACCTCAGAACTCCATTCAGCATTCCCCGCAGTAATTGCTTTGGCCCAAGATTTCGGATCCGTTTCCGGCTATGAAGTCAACGCCGCAAACACGGACATAATGGTCTGGAATGATCCTGAGCCGGTGGCAGAGGTTCAGTTGAGTCCAGTCCTGCGTTACTTAGGCCTAAATATATATAATGATATAAATAAAATAGTTCCATCACATTTTTTGCTTATTGCCAAGGAGTGTCATAGGTTAATGAAATCATGGTCATCGCGTCTAATATCACTACTGGGTAGATCTAACTTAATTAAAATGTCCATTCTCCCAAAGGTTACATTTTTATTTAATACAATCCCTCTTTTTTTTGAACCCTCAATGATAGCTAAACTTCAAAGCGACATAAGCTCTTTCATCTGGAGCAATCGTATTCCCAGACTAGCCTGGAAGAAGATCAGACGTCATAGAGAGAAGGGTGGTCTGACTGCGCCTGATCTACAACTTTATGCGTGGGCTTTTCAACTCTCCCATGCTAGGATGTTATTAAAATCTCCTATAAATTCTGTCTGTGGGCATATGTTTGCGGCATTGTTTAGAGGGGAAAAGTTAGTTGACCACGAGTTTTTGTTTAAGTTTGGGGACCCCAAGTTTAAAAAAAAAAAAATTGAAGGTGCTACGGGAAACATCAAAGACATGGGTGAAACTTACACGTTTCATTAAAATTGACTATTATTTTCCTAGGGCTCCGTTATGGAATTCACCCGGGTCCCCTAGTTGGCTTCTTGATAGTCTTGCAGCGCCGCTGAGAGAGGCAGGAATGTAGGTCCGGGGGGACCTTTTTGCGGATAGTCACTTACTCCCGTGGGAGGTGCTGAGTTCCAAAATAGGGGTAGATCTTTCTAGGTTTAAGTACCTCCAAATGAAAAGCTGGGCGAACTCACAGATTTCTGTTAAGGGTAGGTTTCCGTTGGGGGGGACAGTAACATGGCATCCCTCTTAATAGATAAGCCTCCAACTAAGAAAGAGGTCTCACTCTGGTATAATATTTTATTGGATGAGGTTGAGAGTGAGTTCCACTTGCCTGATTCCTTGTGGGCTGGGCAAATTATCAATCGTAGTCTGGTGAATCTGTGGCTTGAGTCTTTTAAAACCATGTGGAATATAGTGAAACCTTCTTGGCTTCGCCAAAATCATCTTTTCAACCTGCATAGGGCTTACTATTCGCCACAAAGATTGTCAACATTTTCGAATAACGCTGCAGTGGCATGTCCCAAATGTGGCCTGACAGCTGCTTCTGACCTGCACATGTTTTTCGATTGCCCACTTTTATCATCTTTTTGGAATATGGTTTGCTCATTACTCACTACTGCCTTGGGATCTCAGATCTTGTTATGTCCCGCTCTTGTCATTTTTGGGATTGCACCAGAGATTCGGGGTCGAGCTAAAAATTTACTTTTTTATGGGATCCTGTTGGCCAGGAGAAAGATATGTAAGAAGTGGAAAGATCCATCAGCTCCTACCTTACTAGACTGGCGCACCTCAGTGTTACAAACATCCAAGATGGACCTATCAAGATCGGGTAATTCCGACAAGAGAAACTTCTGGCTTTTACTAAACTGGTAATAGAGGTATACTTTACCTTGGGTTTTTTTTCCCTCAAGGTCCAATGATTGCGCTGCTTGACACCGGTTTGCACGCTTGTATACCCAATAGGGCGGGCTAGATACAAGATTGGGTATTTCACTGCAGCATACTTCCCTGTCGGTAGTTCCAAAGTGGTGAGTTTGGTAACTTTTACTGTGGGGTGACTCACTCCCTACCACCATCTAGTGCCCCTACCAGTTTTTCTGTGACAGTAATATGTCCATTTCCACACACTATTATTTGGTCACCAAGGGCGAATATGAGGACAAAAAAAAATAAGAATTTAGGCTTTAGTTATGTAAAGGTGAATGTTAGATGTTGGTAATTCTGATAATGATATTCGTTTGATTTTACAGAAGTTTTGCAGTAATAGAAAGCACATCCCAGAACAGTAACACATTCCAAACCTGGAAGCTAGAGACCAGGATTCAAGAGGTACTTTTAGAAGAGAATTTCTAATATATTAAGGGTTAGTCAGGAACACATGTAGGGATAGGTTGCACTTATCTGTTCTTTGTTTATGTTTCATTAGGCACCAGTTTCTACAGAAGTCAGAGAGGGCCGCAGATTTTAGCAGCACTTCAACAGTGAAAACGCAAGATCGGTGTTGTCTCTCTTTTTTTATTTTATCCACTTCCCACCTTCCCTTGAGCTTCTGGTTCTTAGTGCACTGCTAAAAACTAGTGTGCTGGAACAAGCAGTTTCAGGGTGGGGTCGGACGGTCTTCAACCTCCATCAGAACTGAACAGAAACTCAGGTGAGCTGGGCTTTGACAGAC
>NW_028244645.1:0-61057 GCF_964263255.1 Lissotriton vulgaris
TGCGCCTTCCCCAAAGCATTTTTTTGATATGGGCAATTACATTTTTAAACAATTAAAAACACTTGACCTTGGCCTGCCACTTTTCAAATATTTTCTTCTTCGGAGGCAGACACAGGAGTGCATGCCGGTCTCCCACTTCCCTAGGTTTGGCGATATCGTGCGCTCTGATGGGCTGCTCCTTATGATGCAACACGTTGCCTTCTGGGAAATGTAGTCCTTTATATGTCCGATGATCGATGCACTCACAATCCCGTGCCAAATGTAGCTGTCCTCATTCCTCGACGACACTCCACATTATGGGCCCCTTGAGGAGACCCGTGGCCCCGTTTCCCGGGTTGGTGCATGCTCCGCGGCAGGCGGCCCCGATTACATTCCAGCTCCTGGCGGGGTGTGTCCAACAATGAGCTGCACTCGAGTGTCTGTGCGCCTCCGCAAAGCATTTATTCGGTATGGGCAGTTACATTTTCAAACAATTAAAAGCACTTGGCCTTGGCCTGACACGTTTCAAATATTTTCTTCTTCAGAGGCCGTCACAGGAGTGCAGGCTGGTCTCTCACTTCCCTTTGTTTGGCGATATTGTGCGCCCTGACGGGCTGCTCCCTATGATGCAACACGTTGCCTTCTTGGAAATGTAGTCCTTTATATGGCCGATGATCGATGCACTCACAATCCCGTGCCAAATGTAGCTGTCCTCAATCCTCCACAACACTCCACATTATGGGCTCCTTGAGGAGACCCGTGGCCCCGTTTCCCGGGTTGGTGCAAGTTCTGCCGCAGGACGGCCGCAATTACATTCCAGCTCCTGGCGGGGTGTGTCCAACAATGAGCTGCACTCGAGTGTCTGTGCGCCTTCCCCAAAGCATTCATTTGGTATCGGCAGTTACATTTTCAAACAGCATGTCACGGCGCGTTTCGGCCGTCCCTGCGGCCTTGATCACATCTAGTGATCAAGGCTGCAGGGACGGCCGAAACGCGTCGTGACATGCTGTTTTATGGGAAATAAATGAATGCTGCACAAAGTTGGTCCATGCCTCGTGTTTCTGCCCGAGGGGCAGAGTGATGTCGCCGCTGCGAGGTATTGCAGATATATATATACACCTATGTATATATATGTATATATATATATATATATATATATTACCTACTAGCGGTCGCCAGTAGGTAGTTATAGTTAGGACCTAGTTTCCATAGGAAATCCTCAACATTCTATTTGGAATAACTTTGGCCCTGGTTGAAGAATCTTAGCGAATTTCTCAAAGAAGATGGCTCGGTCCGCTGCGCTCCTTCCCTAAAAGTTTGGGGGGGATTGGTCAAGTGGGGGCTGAGATAAAAGGGGGGTCCCAAAACGTGTTTTCTCCATGTTATTTTCCATAGGACCTTTAGACTCGGCTACAGGTCGAACGGGTGAATGGATTTATAAGAAGTTTGGCAAAACTGTACAGTCCGGCTCGCAGATTACGCTTTTTTTGGAATGGTGTAAATCCGTTCAGTAGTTGCTGAGGAAATTAAAGTTAAAGTCAATTATATATCTATACGCACGCACACGTGCACGCACCCAAACGGCTGCGCGCGCGAGCGGAATTTTGCTGCGTGACGTCTGTTAACGTTCGATTCGAAGGAAATCAGGAAGTGTTGACCGCCATTTTGTCATTGCGAGTAAATATATTGTTGATTTCAAAGCGTTGGAACATGGAAAGGGGAGAAGGTAGAGATTGTTTTGCTGCGTAGGTTTTCTCAGGGTGTGCAGTAAGGCCCTTAAAGGCGAAAATATATATATATATTTTTTTTTTAAAGTTGCGTGGTGCGCGCACTCGGTCGCGCACACCTTTTTACAAGAGTGTGAAAATGGAGATAAATCAGAAGTTTGAGTGCTTAGATATAATGTGGCTCTGAAAAGAGCCATTGTGTTAATTGACTGTTTTCTGCATTTATAAGTAAGTACCGATGCAGAGCCTGATGTTGCAGAGGAAGATTCTGTTTCCCTCATTCGTGAAATGAACACCGTCTCTCCTATAGACGTCTTGCATGTGGTATCGCAAGTTGTTGTGGTAAATAGAACCCATGCTATAATCTCTGAGGAACGCAGAAACAGATTTATTTACATGTCTCCTTGCTTTCTCAAATTGTGCACAATGGTGATTGGACCAATTCCATTTCTGTCTTTGGCATATATTGGAATATACTAAGGCAGATCGAGGAAAAAGTGTCATGAATTGTCGAAAGATGTCTTTTAGAAGCATTTCCAGACCTACCCCAGTGATTGTGCCTAGATCGTTCCCACCACAGTGCACAATTTTAAGGTCTGGTTCTGGGAGATGCATAAAAGTTTTCACCAATGGAATCAATTGGTGACATTTCAATCCTCTTTTGGAAATCCATGTTATGTGTACATTTGGTAAGCTGAGGTTGCAAATTCGTCTGCTTACTGCATATTTTTCACTCCAGTGAATATAACTGTGTCCAATTAGCCAGACCTTCATTTTCAAGGGATTTGTAGTCGTCCTCCGATCGGTTCTGGAAGTGGAATGGTAGTTAGAAGTTGAAATTCTAAATAAAGAAAAAGGAAGAGGCTGGGTGTGGTTTAAAAAATAAAAATGATTGGTTGATTGTAAGAAGTGGAGATTGAACAGTACGTTGCATGTTAATGTTTATGTTAAACGAAAAGTACTATTGGGTGTGAAAAAAAAGACATGTAACAGAGCTGTGGATTGGCAGGTGTTTCTGGAGGGAAAACAGTGTTGTTACTTTGCTGTAGAACGTTGAGATATGAACTTTTGACCTGTGCCTTCAGCCAGGTGCAGAATGAGGTGTTACCATGGAAACAGCCAGAGATGGCAGTGGGTGATGGGTGACTTTTATGTGACATTGAAAATATTGTGAGGGAGAACCAACTGAAATGTAAATGCTTACGTTACGCGCTCCGCATTGCTTCCGGGAAGCTGCGCTTCGCGCCTCGCGCACCGGAGCACTTCCGGGTGCGCTAACGCGGCGCGTCATATGACGGATTACGCAAGAACGCGATACGTCGTTGGGGCTCCACCGGAACTGATCGAATTGGTAGTCTACAGTGTTTCTGGATGTTTCAGACTGAAGCTGGCGTCAGCATGAGAGCACCCCGTGGCTACGTCGTGGCCATTCCGCGAGCAATCATGGCAGTCGCTCCCCACCGGAAGTCTGCAGGAGTCGGGGGCCTCGGTGACTCTTGTAGAATCTTCAAGGCTGAGGGGACGCTTTTGGGAATGGGGCTCATGCCCTAGCAGTCAAGCGTCCGAGTTCCAGGGTTGCCCAGAGCCATCCTTGCAGGCCAGGCCCAAGTCTGTGGAGCCGACCGCCATTTCCTGAGCTCCGTGGCAGCCGCCTGTCGCTGTATCGGAAGAGTGGGTGCAATTCAGCCGGATGGCGAGTGAGATGGTGTAAATGTGATGGTCGGACCATGGCACCGCAGGACGTGTCTTCAGGTCAAACGGATTGTGGGACAAGGTCCAGAATGGAAGAGGCATCAAAAGGCAAGAAGTTCCGCCTGACCCCGGGAGCCGGCCGCCTATGTCGGGGGCGATCTCAGACCATACCAGGGGAACAAGACTTGGGGAGGGGGCAGGAGCCAAGCGCCCCCTCCGAGTCCGCGTTTCTTGGACCCTGAAGTATGGCACTCAACATTCAGAACTTATGACATTTGTGCAAGGCAGGGACATCGAAGCCTCTCAGGGACCAAGTATATCCAGAGTCCTTCCTACAGAAGGTGGTGGGGGTGGTGGCATTAGCAAGGCATCCCCCCACACAACTTGTCGGACCCTGAAGTATGGCACTCAACATTCAGAACTTATGACATTTGTGCAAGGCAGGGACATCGAAGCTTCTCAGGAACCAAGGATATCCAGAGTCCTTCCTACAGAAGGTGGTGGGGGTGGCGGCATTAGCAAGGCATCCCCCCACACAATTGTCGGACATGACCGCTGGATGTACTGGGTGTTCAATTTCAGAATTGAAACTACTAAGAAGCAATTAGAAGTGTTGTTTTTTGATGTTGCAGTAGGCTGCCATGTAAATAGTTATTTAATAAAACGTTTTATCCTGTTACTTTGCTGGTGTGTTGTATATATTTATAATATTTGCATAGTGTTTGTCGTTATTTTGGGCGGGGTGGGTGGCGGAGCCGAGCTGTCTTGCAGCCATCATGGCGTCGAGCTCGGTTCGTCTCTCTAGTTTCATGTTTTATGTAACGATTTATATGTTATAGTTTGCTAGCACGATACAGCGGATAGTCCGCATTTTATATATATGTCCTTTTTATTAGGGGGGTCCTCCGGTGGAGTCGGACGATCTACCTCTAATAAACGGTCCGGGTTGAACCAACTACCAACAAACGGGGCAGAGATAGGCATGATGGGTTACAAAGGGGACAAAAGTGTGCACTACCTATCCTTCACTATCTGCAAAAACTAAATAGAGTATTGCGACTTTATGCTTATTTGTGAACAGAGAATGACTCAAAGAGAACCAATTTCGAACAATCATAGGCTATTGGCAGTGGGCAGAGAGGCCATGACACAGAAAATGGCTGTTACTTACGTGCATGATGGGGCCTAAAAGGGACTAGATGGCGTGGCCACTGTTTCGCGACTTTCACTTTACTTTTAAAAATGGCTGTGGTAAACATAAATGAACGCCGCTTATGTATACCTAATTTTAGTCATTTTCCACAAAAAAGCTTTTGATATTTGCTATTAAAAAACCAAAGAAAATCACTGAAAAAACCATAGGTTATAGACCATATATAGTTAAATATCTGAAGTCCATCTCTGCACTCCATGGAGATACAGGTCGTCGATCAGAAGATGTGCTGGCCACCTCTAATGGTAATAGCGTGGCCAGGGCTCTTGTCGTTGCCTCTGCAAATTGCAGAGGGTGCACTTGTTTGACATGCCGCACCATGGTATGTATGAAAAAGTAATTTTTTTTGCTGGATTTCTTCTTGAGAGAACCAAGTCACATATTGTGCAGGTTACTTTTGGTGCATTCACTTTCTTTTGATCTTCAGGATAAGTGAAAAATTGCCAGATGAAAGATTTATTTTTTCTTATTAAAGGTAGTCGATCATTTTGGTCAGATTCGGAAGATGAATGAGATACGGTAGCCATTTCACCAAAGTCTTCCGAAAGATGTAGGACGTTGTTGTCTCTTGAGAGTAGAAAAGATAGTGAGGGAAGTGGGTGGAGTGCTGCGTGTAAATTCCAGAATTGAAACTATTAAGAACCAATTGAAAGTGTTGTTTTCATGTTGCAGTAGGCTGCCATGTAAATAGTTATTTAATAAAATGTTTTACCCTGTTACTTTGCTGGTGTGTTGTGTATCTTTATAATATTTGTCGTTATTTTGGGTGGGGTGAGCTGCTGAGCCGAGCTGTCTTGCAGCCATCATGGCGTCGAGCTCGGTTTCTCTCACTAGTTTCATATTTCTCATGAGGGGTTGTTCCTAATTTTTCTATTTTAGCGAGGTCAAAAAAAGATCCCATCAGTGGCCTACTGATTTTGCTCGATTCCTTTTGTTTTTTCTAACGATTTATATGTTATAGTTTGCTAGCACGATACAGCGGCTAGTCCGCATTTTATATATATGTCCTTTTTATATGGCCGAGATACCCGCCACCCCCTCTCAACACAATCCCCAAGAATTGGGAAACCGGAAACAGTTCTTGAACTTTTGGAAGGCGGGAAGGGAGTCACCCTTCCCGGCCGTATTTATTAAAATATGAAACAAAAGAAAACATTAAAATAACAGTTTCATATAATGTACAATTTCATTTCCACATTACGATGTTGGCTAACCTTAACAGATCTCTAATACAAAGGTTCTCCTAGCCGAACTAACATCCTACAAAACATTTGACTTGAAATTGTACATCCTAACGTTAAGGGCCAACGGCAAGGTCGTAACCGGTGTCAGATCCCTAAACCAGAAATACCCCCCTCACTTGTGAGAGGAGCGACCGCACAGAGGCGTACCTCAAGTGCATTTACCAATTTCCCTTTGTACTTGACGGGGGCCCAAATAAACTCGACGCCATTTAACGGTCGTTCGAGGACTCGTGTGAGGTGTCTAAAAGGTAGCGTAAACCCCCTCCCGCACCCCACACAACTTACCCATCTGCCGTCGCAGATGTCCTGGCCCCGGGAAATTCCCCAGGAGGGGCCGTAGCCCCTCCTATCCAGGAAGGGGCCTTGACCACCTTTCCTTTCCTTCCGGCGGCCTCTCCTTAGACAGGACCGCCTCCCCGTTGAGGGGCCAATTGGCCACCTCCCCCGCGCGCTCCCATCCGTAATGGGTGACGCCCCCTCATAGGGATCTTCCAATTACTGCTCACCGATCATGACCTTACCGCCCGACCAAAATAAATACGACAGTTCTACCTAAGTTACTAAGATCTATAAAGCAAAACCACATTTATTATCAAGCGTAAATACTGATCAATCCTTGTTCAAAATTACTTTATTAGCAAAACATACTGAAAATAACCAATCTTTATTGCATCGTTAAGAACTTTCACGACAATCATCACAACCTGTAAGAAAACAGAGAAAACCAAAGATACTATATCAACTGTATTTACAACGAATCGCTGTCCTCAGGGGCTGGTGGGTGGGTCAAAATTGCTCTTCGTTCCGTCTCGAGCTCACGTGTAGCGGGGAGGTGCAGCTTCAGAGCACAGGAACAAGAGGATGCTTTGTTGGCTTCCGCTCCTTTTATCCGTCTTCAGGGTGGGCGTGAACCCGCCCCCGCCTGCCTCCAAGGGCGTGGCCGGCCATGTTGGTGTCTAGGCCAGCCCACTCTAGGGCGGGAAAAAGGTGCGCCCCGGCTACGCCGCTTCGGGCATACCAGCCGAGACTCGCCTCCCGCCCAAGATGGCTTCCCGGTGGGATCGTGGTACTCGACCATACGTTCGGGGGGACCGATTGGTCGCCCCTTTCCATATGGCCGAGATACCCGCCACCCCCTCTCAACACAATCCCCAAGAATTGGGAAACCGGAAACAGTTCTTGAACTTTTGGAAGGCGGGAAGGGAGTCACCCTTCCCGGCCGTATTTATTAAAATATGAAACAAAAGAAAACATTAAAATAACAGTTTCATATAATGTACAATTTCATTTCCACATTACGATGTTGGCTAACCTTAACAGATCTCTAATACAAAGGTTCTCCTAGCCGAACTAACATCCTACAAAACATTTGACTTGAAATTGTACATCCTAACGTTAAGGGCCAACGGCAAGGTCGTAACCGGTGTCAGATCCCTAAACCAGAAATACCCCCCTCACTTGTGAGAGGAGCGACCGCACAGAGGCGTACCTCAAGTGCATTTACCAATTTCCCTTTGTACTTGACGGGGGCCCAAATAAACTCGACGCCATTTAACGGTTGTTCGAGGACTCGTGTGAGGTGTCTAAAAGGTAGCGTAAACCCCCTCCCGCACCCCACACAACTTACCCATCTGTCGTCGCAGATGTCCTGGCCCCGGGAAATTCCCCAGGAGGGGCCGTAGCCCCTCCTATCCAGGAAGGGGCCTTGACCACCTTTCCTTTCCTTCCGGCGGCCTCTCCTTAGACAGGACCGCCTCCCCGTTGAGGGGCCAATTGGCCACCTCCCCCGCGCGCTCCCATCCGTAATGGGTGACGCCCCCTCATAGGGATCTTCCAATTACTGCTCACCGATCATGACCTTACCGCCACAGGCCGGATAGTTGACCGGCTATCCGGACCCCCCACAAAACACTCCTACCTAAAGGTCATGCTGTAAACCCCTTAACCATGCTATGAAGTCTCCTATGAGTAATTCGTTCCCCACCCGGGACAAATGAACACCGTCCCCCAAATACATACTGTCCCCTTTAATACAACCATGCGAAACAGAATGCAGTGTACTTGAACGAAACAATCTACTCATTTTATTATTAATTTTTCTTACTGAATGATTCAGCGCAGAAACAGAAATAGCCCCCCGCCACACTTTCCGTGGGATCATATGGGACCATGCAATTGTGCACCCTGGAACTCTTCTCGCCAACCAACTTACCGTGGAAAGCATCGCCTCAAGAAGAAGTCGTCTACCAGTGGTCACCAAATCATTGCCCCCAAGATGTACTATGACTACAGACGGCGGTGACCTTGTCCGCCCTAACAAACCCTCGAAAAATGATCGAAACTGGTCAATACAGAGCCCGCCCTTTCCGTAGAAGGACACACTGTACCCGTATTCCCCAGCCACGTGAATCATGTCACCTGCTTTGAATACGTCCGCGGCACGCCTCACGTATGAGTGGCCCACGACCCACACCTCCTTTTTCACAGCCGGTAATGTCTGACCGCTGGCCCCCCGGTGTCGGGTCGACTGGACAGTCCGCCCCGCCTCGTAGGCTTGCGCAACTGAAAACCAAACAAAAACAAGAAGCGTGAGTACATCGTTACAGCTTCACAACATGTGCAACCGTACATACCTCTTATTAACAGTTCGAGGACCAACGCCCCACACGTTTTATTTGTTCAACATTCAGACCCCTGGCTGTAGCTTCCGTAGCAGCCCCTATCCAAAAGGAATGGGTCCCAAAGTCGCCGGGGTTCAAGCCCGCGGCAGAAATCGACATCGCAAGCACCCGCTGAAACTGAAACCTCGTCAGTGGGGTGGCGTCAGCGTGTCTTAACAAGGTCCCCCCCATGCTGCCACCCTCTGCGCTAAATATGCTTCTACGCACCCGACAGGGCACATGGCAGACCCGGGGATCCTCTGGATGATTACGCAGTCCCCGATTGCATCCTGATCGGATTTGGACTTTACAAACGAGACCGTCATCGTCTCCTCTCTGACCTGAATGTGTTCCCGGCACAGTCCCCCCATCGTATCCTGCTTGTTCTTTGCCACTAATTCGCTTACCCGCATAGCCCCATGGAATGCTAATGCAAATGCGGCTCGGAACAACACTGCTTCGTACTGGGATGAACATGTTACCGGTAGCACGGATAATAACAGGGCCAACCTATCCAAACCTATCGGGTGCCTATCGTCTACTCTGCGACCCTCAAGGCGTTGCCACCCACGTAGCGCTTTCTGCACAACGAAAGACGCTGTCGGGTCCTGGATCCCATGAGCCCTTGCCATGAAGGAAATGGCGGCCCGATGCCTCTGGGCCGTAGCTACTGACTTGCCTGCGTGACGTAAAGAGAGCAGGAATCTTACTACAGACTCTTCCAGACCCCAAAGCTCCCTCCCGGCAGTACCCAAAAAGGCCCAATAGGAACGGAACGCCCCTTCATATGCCTTCCTCGTCCTGGGTGCTAAACTCTCTCCCACGAGGTCTTGTAGTTCGGGGCACCGAGAGACCAGAGAGCTTCGGGAAAGGGTGCCGCCACCGGGTCCGCTGTGGGCAGAAAACCCCAGAAGGCCTGCATACGGAAACGAGAGAGCGCATCAGCCGCTTGGTTCATCACCCCCGGCACGTGTCGCGCCCTAAACAGTACATTTAGTTGCATGCACAACAACACAATTTCCTTGAGTAGTCTCAGAATCAATTTGCAACGTGCTGCCTGACTATTGATACACTCAACCACGGTCATGTTATCAGACCAGAAAACCACAGAGTGACCCCTAAACCCTTCTGGCCATGTTTTCAAGGCCACCAGAATAGGGAACAGTTCGAGAAAAGCAATGTTACTCGTCAACCCGCACTCATGCCACCATGACGGCCATTTTTGAGCCGACCATTGTGTACCCAATATGGCGCCAAAACCCACACTCCCCGCCGAGTCTGTCCATAGCCCCAACTCCTCGGAAGACACTGCTGGTTTATTCCAGACAATTCGACCATTGAAATCCGCCAGGAATGCAATCCAAATGCGCATGTCCTGGCGAACCTCCGCCGAGAGTCTCGTACGATGATGTCCTTCCTTCAAGCCGACCATGGACTGTGCAATCGAGCGGGAAAAGGGGCGTGCCATCGGCATTACTCTTAGGGCAAAATTCAACTGACCTACCACCTGTTGCAATTGATGTAAGTTCACTTTCGTTGCACGAATACATGTCTCAAGGGATAACCTGAATTTTAACACCTTTTCTTTAGGTAAACGAAAACAACCTTCCACTGAGTCGAGCTCGATCCCCAGAAACTCGATCAAGGTCGAGGGACCAACCGTCTTACCTGGCGCCAATGGCACACCAAATTGATTCATTAGGACTCAGAATTCATGTAAGGCCTGTCCACACTCAGAATCCCCGGCTGCCCCCAGAAACAGAAAGTCATCGAGATAGTGCATAACATGTTGAAAACCTGTGTTCCTCGTGAATACCCACTGCAGAAAACAACTGAATTTCTCGAAATAGGCACATGAAATCGAGCATCCCATTGGCATACATTTATCCATGTAATAGCGACCCTGAAACTGAAAACCAAGGAGACGCTGATCGTCTGGGTGTACCGGGAGCAACCGGAACGCTGACTCGATGTCCGATTTGGCCATCAGCGTCCCGGGCCCCAGGCGATTCAACATGGCAACGGCCTCATCGAAAGATGCGTACCGCACCGAACATACTTCCGGGTCTATCGCGTCATTCACGGAAAGACCATGTGGGGCTGACAAATTGTGTATCAGCCGAAACTCACCCGGGTCCTTCTTGGGAACCACCCCTAGAGGAGAACACACAAAATTAGCAACTGGTGGCAAATCGAATGGACCGGCGACACGACCTCGAGTCACCTCTTTCCCAATCTTTACCTGCACCACCGCCGTGTGCTGTAAGACCGACATTTGATTCTTACAGTCCGGTACCCCCTGAAAATCCCCCACTGGGATGCGGAAACCATATGAAAACCCGTTCCGCAACACCCCAGCGGAAGCATGATCTGGGTATTCGCTGAGCCAAGGAATCATTGCCATGGTATCAATCGGGGTCGGTAAAGGCGCCCCTCGGACTATATTAGACCTGTTTGGCGCCTCCCTTACCACCGTTATCACCCGTTTTGGCTCTGCACATGGACTCAGGATGGGATGGCTGCCCGCACCCCCCACACTCATGTCTGAATTTGCATGACCCCTGGGGCCTGGTACATTTGCCCCTGTTAAAATTCCAACAGATCCCGATTTTACCTGTGTTGCCACTCGGCTTCGTGTGGAACTCGTTACCTGTACCCGTCCGAAAGGGCGTCCCAGAGTTTTGGCGGGAGGATTCCCCCCCGTTACTCCCTACTAATGGCACCTTCAACATCCCTGTACTCTCCATTTTTTGCCAAGACACAGAGTCGTAACAATCCCAGGACAACAACGGGTCGTGTTCTTTAGCTTTTCTAAACAGATTATCATAGCAGAACCACTGATTGCCCCCATATGCCACAGAATACTCCATAATACGTGACTGATAAATGGGTAACTCGGTCAACAACTCAGGTCTGCGCTCCCCCATGATGGAAGTAAAAATTCCCCACGCTCTGCCCCAAGTACCAATGGTCTCGTCGACCTTAAATGCGGCCATTTTAGCGCGCCAAACACTCGGATGCATGAGCTCCTTTTGACTCTTTACATGCTCGATCTCGTAATGGTCGGTAAGCAATGAAAACATGTTTACATATTTATCCGCCCAAATCAATTCCTTGACTTCTAGTGGGACGTGCTGGGCAATCTTCTCCTTTCGAGAAGGTGCAGACTCCCCCCCCGCAATCGGCAATGGCCGCTTACCTGAAGTAGACCCCACGCTTGTCGCCGAACTTGGGCCTGCTGTACTTCCAACCGCTGGGACCTGCGGGGGAACAGGAGATGGAGTCTTCGCAGCCTCCCTAGATTCCCGCAGTTGCTTCATCACTGCCCGGGCGTCGTCAGCCGTGGCGCCCTCGCTATCGTTTCCCAACCACGCTGCCAATTGCGCCGCTAACTCGGGGGGCATATCCTCCCTGTTCGCAGGGGTGACCACCACAGGGATTGGGTTCCCCTCCTTTGGCGCTGGGGTTGGCTCCTCTCGTGGCGCTTCGGGAACCGGGGTCTCCCCCCCAAGTGCTCCCCTTCTGGGCCTCTTGCTCTTTCCACCGGGAATTGTTCCCTGTAAAGGCCGTTTCGGTCCTCCCTCCCCGTCCTTAGCCTCAACCTTTCTCTTTAGATCGGCTATCTCCTTCATGAGCATGCGGAGCATCTCCTCGGTACCGACCCGCTTTCCGACCTTCTTGGGCATTCTTAGACGGGATATCTGTAAGACAAAAAGAGGGATTACAACGCTCAAAATTGCTCTTCGTTCCGTCTCGAGCTCACGTGTAGCGGGGAGGTGCAGCTTCAGAGCACAGGAACAAGAGGATGCTTTGTTGGCTTCCGCTCCTTTTATCCGTCTTCAGGGTGGGCGTGAACCCGCCCCCGCCTGCCTCCAAGGGCGTGGCCGGCCATGTTGGTGTCTAGGCCAGCCCACTCTAGGGCGGGAAAAAGGCGCGCCCCGGCTACGCCGCTTCGGGCATACCAGCCGAGACTCGCCTCCCGCCCAAGATGGCTTCCCGGGGGGATCGTGGTACTCGACCATACGTTCGGGGGGACCGATTGGTCGCCCCTTTCCATTAGGGGTGTCTTCCGGTGGAGTTGGACGATCTATCTCTAATAAACGGTCCGGGTTGAACCAACTACCATCATGATTTTGTATATCTTCTGAGCTGGATTTAAGCACACAATTGTTAAAGTATGAAACGTTTTATATTTCAAAAAAAAATACCAAGGTGTGTACATCCGGTAACGCACGAAAGTTTAAAAAGACATTCGGCTCCATTTACTGAAAAGTTTCATAAGAATAAAAAGAAGTCAAGGTACAGTCTCTTTGACGTACTATAAGTTCTTTGAGGGGTGTATGAAGAAATTCAATTAGTTCAAATTGCAAGGTTTTTACAAAATATATAGGCCTGTGCGCGCACTCGGTCGCGCACGAAAGCCTGGAAATGCGATATCCATTTTATTGACAACTGTTGCCGAGAGTGCGCACACCGGGTCGCGCACGAAAGTTTAGTAAGGCTATTTTTATTTACAGACAAATTTTAATGTGTTTAAAAAAAGGCAAGGTACAGACTTTCGAATTCTGTATTGCTTTACAAGGAGTCTCTATGCAACTTCAACTGTGAAGAAAACGGCTTGTTTTCGAAAAAAATATTGCCAGAACTTTATTGCCAAAAGTATAGGTTGCATACACGACATTTTTCTGAATTAGCATTTTAAAAACCAATGAAATTCTTAGAAAAAACCACAGGTTTTACACACGTTATAGTTAGGAAGTAGCATTTAAAAAACCTATGAAATTCACTGAAAAAACCATAGGTTTGACACATGTTATAGTTAGCTGGAAATTTTACTGACATAAAACCAATGAAATTCCACGTTATAGTTAGTTGGACTCACTATAACTTGCGCGTGCAATGCACTGCTGATGACGTCACATATTACATCACTCATAGGTTTTTTAAATGCTACTTCCTAACTATAACGTGTTTAAAACCTATGGTTTTTTCTGTGAATATATATATATATATCTTCACACGCCGGTTCCAGGTTACCCGGCCATTGAGCGCTCGGTGTGGGTGCGTTCCCTACGGCAGAACCTCGCCGTTATATATTTCACACTTCTCCGCAGTTATACGAAAGAATTCGGGCGCACTCCCTCTGAGTTCCAGAAATAGATTTATTGCAATCTTTTCAGCATGAAAACAACACGATCTACGCGTTTCAGTGCTCCCGGCACCTTGCTCACGTGAGCAAGCTGCCGGGAGCACTGAAACGCGTAGATCGTGTTGTTTTCATGCTGAAAAGATTGCAATAAATCTATTTGTGGAAATCAGAGGGAGTGCGCCCAAATTCTTTCGTATAACTGCGGAGAAGTGTGAAATATATATATATATATATATATATATATATGTATATATATATATACATATATATGCATATATATATCCATCCACAATTTGCTTCAAAGCAAGATGCGCACTCAAGGAGTTACAACCAAAAACTTTATTCCTGGTTACACGCTACACGTTTCGACACCGCTTGTGTCTTGATCACCAGTTAAACCACTCTGCTGGGGGTGCCATGTTATATACAAACATCAATGTAAACACAAATGAGGCAATTGACAGGTCATGTGATACAGATCGTAACCGCAGCCGCCATCTTGGAGTGTGGTAGATTTCAATATACAGACCATAGATTTGCATCTTTTACATATATTCCAAATACTTTTACTTCGTGCTGACCCTTTAAGCAACAAAATATGCTCACTAAGTATTTAACTGACAATGGAAATAAGCATACTTGCACAATAAGATTTTTTTGTACCATAAAATTTTGAACAATCGTCCATAGTTATAACGCGCTATGAGGTTCATGACTTGAAACGTCCTACTATCAGGTCTAATGCCTCTGCTTACTAAGGACATACTGAAATCACAAATTAAAGAATTTCTATTCCATAGTTCATTCTCGGTCTAGTGCCCGATTTATATTCATTTCTATACCATTACAGCATATTGTTGTCTCTATATGATTTATTCTCGGTCTAGTGCCCAAGTTTATCAAATTACAGACAGTTCGCTTTCCCTGTTTGTGTCATGTTTTCATCATGCCTACATATTAGGAACAAAGATCTTTTCCACATTATCCAATTGACACTGTACAAGACAATTTGCCCCAACTAATACAGTTAACACGTGGCCCTCAGCAGATACTGAACTGGGGTTGCGGGGGGCCCTGTGAGCCCCTGCATATATGAAGTAGGAGCCCCGGGGGGTGGTCCCCGTGGCAGTGTGGGGAGAATTGGGACCTCCCAACACTATTTTTTTCTTAATGCCCCCGGGATTTGGCCCCCCGGGGGAAAATTACCATATTTACCGCTGGAGACTGTGTTTCTTTTTTTTATATTGCTTGGATGCGCAAATCCTACGCGCATCTCATGATTTAAAACAAAAAAATGTGAGGGCCCTGGGGGTCCTTGTGGGACACCCTGAGCAGGCCTATGGGTCTACGTGTGTCTACCCAGCCCCCTTTTCCCATTTTGCAGTGTTTGTTTTGGTTTCTTGTGTCTCAGTTCTACCGAGGCACAAGATGGCTGCCAACACTTCCTGATTTTAACTGTTGACAGCCAATTAAAATACAGCTCGGGCAAGGCAGGGTGCGCGTAGGCTGCTCGTATGGTACACCGATAGATACGCAGATCCACCGCGCCCATTGATATATAAATGAGTTTAACTATCATTTTCTCAGGAACTACTGAACGGATTTACATCAAATAATCAAAAGGCACAAGTCTGAACGAAGGACTACCTATTTGCCAAATTTGGTGTAATTCCGCTCAGTAGTTCGGGCTGTAGCTGCGGCTAAAGGTCCTTAGGGAAATAGCATGGGGAAAACACGTTTAGGGACCCCTTTTTTCTCGGCCCCCCCTTTATAAATGATTGTGAAACTTTCAGGAAAGGAGCGGAACGGAGCTGGCCAACATTTTGTAAAATTTGGCACAGATCCGTCAATCGCCGCCAAAGTTATTTCAAATAGAATGTTGCATATTTCCTGTGGACTAAGCGTAAAGGGTACCTCTTAGAAGACCTATATTGCTTTTATCAAAGGAATAAATCCAGCAAACATTTTCACATAAAGGGATGCTATAGTTAGAAGCCAAGACTTGTAGATATTACAAAAAAATTATTTTATTTTCCTTTTCTTTTGTCTTTTTTTACCATTTAACTTTTTTAGAAATTTATACATATGTGCATTTTATCATACAACATTACATACAAAAATTCATAAATAATCATTATACATTTGATAGGTTTCAAACAGTGCAATTGGATAAAGTGTAATTAGAAAAAAAGTTTTGCCCCTAATAATAACGCATCTTACTAACATACATTCTTTCACACATACCAATCATACAACCACATTCATAATTCTTTAAAAAAGAACATACAAACAAGACTAAATAGAATGAAGCAATAACCCAAAGGTGCAAGCGGTGGTTCACTGTTCACTGTTGGTACAAAAAATTAGGAATGCCACCAGTTTAGACGATGATCTGTGTGGTATTGACCAATCTTTGATGCATTGTCCAGATCTTATTGGGATGTATGGCCTACGTACGTTTCGGTGATAGGATCACCTTCCTCAGGGCCAAGATGGTTAAACAAAAAAAGACTTATACAGATGATCAATATACAGGGTTTAAAAGGAGAAGGGGCAATAAGTATTTTCTTTTCTATTTCAAGTCACAAAAGTGTACAGAAGAAGAAATGCAGGTCCACCCTTACTGCTGCAGTTGGGGTAAAACCTGCTGTGGCAAATGGGACGATATAATAAATTATTCCATATTTTGTTTGGAGTCTGGATAGTACCGTGTAATAAAAGTAAAAGCGATGTACATGAGTGTTAAATCCTCATGAGGTTCTGGTCTTGTAGTTTTTAAACGTGCTGTTGCCAGAAATTTGTATTTAGGGGTTTGTCCTCTCCATTTTAAATGTGGAGACGATGGCCGTAGCAGGGGTCCCAGACGAGTTTGCGCAGTGTGCGTGCATATTTCCTGTGGATACGCGGTCCTAACTATACCTACCTACTGGCGACGGCCGGTCGGTTATATATATATATATATAATGTGACCAAGAGCGTGTCTTTATTTGCCCAAAAAATAAATTCATTTGAAAATGAATGGTCTTTTTTGCAGAATTGGAGGAGCCTGGTGAATATATATATATATATATATATATATATGTATATATATATATATATATATATATATATATATATATATATGTATATATATATATATATATATATATATATATATATATTCACTGAAAAAACCAGAGGTTTCACACCAGTTATAGGTAGCTGGAAATTTTACTGACATAAAACCATTGAAATTCCCACGTTATAGTTAGTTGGACTCACTATAACTTGCACGCCTGCAATGCACTGCTGATGACGTCACATATTACATCACTCATGACATGGTCAGTGACATCACTCATGACATCACTGATGACACCATCCTTGTGACAGAATGACAGACCTCTTTCCAGTGTAATGTAACCCTTGAAACACATACTCAAAAATAGAAACTAACATTTTCAAAAAAAATGGAGATACCCATACCAGTTACAACAACCAATTCAGTAATTCCACCATAATACTATTTTTTTTATGTGTATTGTTCATATTTTTTTTTTGTTTGTTTGTCCTGGAGCGCTCCCGGTGCAGTGATCCGGCACACCCCGGTGCGCGTACCGGGGCGCGTCCCGTTAGCGCACTCCAAAAAAAAAGAAAAAAAATAATGAAGGAGTGAGCATAAAGAAAGGGGACAGAAAGAGTGGTGTAAAGAGAAAGAGAGCTAGAGGGAGGAACACAGAGAGACTGTGTAATACATAGTAAGACAGAAAAAAGGTGTTAGAGGAAGTAACTGAGAAAAGGAAAGACATTGGGAGTGACAGACTGGAAGGACAGAGAGAGAAAAAGAAGGAGTGACAGAAAGGGACTGAGTGAACCAGAAAAGAAAGGAAAGTGAGGGAGTGTGGGTGAGCAGGAAGACTGAAAGAAGTTGAATGTTGTAGGAAAGTAAGGAAAAGGGAAATAAACATGGAGGATAAGAATAAGTGAGGGAAGCAGAGTAAGGAATCAGGGGTAACGTAGGGTGAGAGAAAAGTAGTGAGGTTAAAGCAAAGGATCATGACAAACTACATTTTTTTAGTCACACTTACCATATAAATAATATAAACTTAATTATATTTTTTTTCTACACTTTGTATCTGTGAAAGAGAGAACAAACACTAAGTTATAATTAGTAGAATATATATTTTAAAATAAAAGAGACAGGTCAAGAGGTTAAAAATCATAAAAGTGTATGAAGAAATAAAGCAAGAGTGAAGGATACAGAAATGGAAATAAAGTAATGTAGAAGGACAAAAAGAGTGAAAAAGAAATAGAAGAAAAGCAAATTACTAAGAGTAAGGCAGATAAATTCAGTGACAAAGAGGAAGAGAAGATGAGAGAAATGAAGTGAAGGTAAGTAAGATACAAAAAGAATGTGACAGAGTACGAAAAAAGAGATGAGTGAGTAAAGAGAAATTAGTAAAGGAGAAAAGGAGGAAAAGACGGAAAAGGCAAATAAAGCAGAGATATTGAAAGCTGAAAGGTGGTGCAGACAGTTGAAATGGGAATGAGGGGTTGTGAAAAAAGTGGAGTAAAAGAACGGGGATGAAACAGAGTGAGAGAAAGGCAGTGTGAGTGAGTAAAGAGAGCTGAAAAAGGGTGGAAAAAGTAAAGTGAGTGTGAGACAATGGGAATACAATATAAATTACACAAAACAAACTATAGAATAACTTCTACAACATGTTACATAGTTTATTTTTGCTCTTCTCAGAATATATTGAATTTCACTAAAAACAGTGAGTTCAAACTATTCATCATATGACAGCGGGGAAAGAAAAACACAATCTAAAAGATTGTGTTTAAAAAAAACCATATAAACTTACAAATCACATATTTATACTAATCTTTGATTCACTTACTTTTCCTTGAGGCCAAATAGTAGATCGCGAAGGTCTTTTTCATTGGAAAATAATCTGCTGTTCTCTAAAACTTCCATTTCATCGACTTTCTATAAAAAAACTCTAAGAACATCTGAAAGATGTCTCAATTTTTTCTTTTTCTCGTTGTGTTAAGTTATGACTCTTTGCTAATTCCAACACTATTCCTTAAGGCCAAATAGTGTCAGATTTATCAGTCTATTTTCAAACTCAGAAATTACCGTTTACCCGATGTTTTGAAAGAAAAGCTCATACCACATTTTCACAATGTATAACTATTCATATTCCCATCTCTGGATCACTCATGTTCAACATTTCCTATAATACTGATATCACTTACTATGAGATCCACTTACAGTACCTATATGAAAACTGGATTTTTTATATTATGTTCATCACTTTTACTCACAATATAATTTTAAATAGCAGACTAACTTTTATTAACTGCTCCTGTCCAGTTACCTTTAGTTAAATTTCGGTTAAAAAAACACTAGGTAAGAATTTTTTAAGTCAAAAGGCAAACGTTGTTTGAAAGTCAAATGAGTATCATTACAGAAAGACCAACCTTTTCGACATTTTAAATAAGCTTAATGCCCTGATGTTGTTGAAGGACTGTCATGATAAATAATAGCTACAGTTACAATGGTTCTTCCTGAAATTGATAACTGAGAATCCCCGAAATTTTTAATAGAAGTTGTCAATTTAGTTCCATCAGATCTACATCGTAGAAACATTAAAATGACATGCTGTCCATAAGTTTGTATAAATAATGTGGACAGCATTGGACACTTTCATTGGGAACAAACCATATTAAGATCAGCTGCTTTAAGTAGATTATTAAAAGACACTGAATTGCAGTCTGGTAAAGTCAAATATATAAATCTTTCACTGTCTATTCTAGTACTACTTGATAAACTACAATTGTCGCAGTCATGCTGCCATTGATAAGAAAGCCTAAAAAGATTTTCTACATCTACACCTTCATCTTCCAATACACCAAACATATACATTAAAAATTCCTGACAATCCTGCTGAATATTTTGTGAATTTTTTTTTTGCCCTGAACATGTATCTAAAAGATTTCGAATTTCGGAAACACTTTCTAATTTTTGCTCTATCACTGCTACATTTCTGAAACACAGAATTCAATTTACCGCAGAATCTTTGATCCCGATTTTCAACAGTCTGTTCTTGTAAAGTTCTAAGAAAAAAAAACATTAACCACAACATTAGCATAACAGTTGACACCAGAACTGTTTTCAAATAGAAATCCAACAACATCTTGAACAGAATCCTTTTTCTTTCTGCTTACAATTACAGTTTCATTTAATTTTTGTCTTTTTGCTACTACCTCACTGCAATTATTCTCTTTTCTTCTTTTTCGGCCTACCAAACGTTTTTCAAACAGAGGATATTGAGGCAAATGTGGAGCATACTCTCTTCTTAACCTATTGTATTCTTTAACACAATCTAGAACTGCACAAATCTTTGTCTCATCACACTCAATCAAGTACAATCCTGATAAAGTTCTGACTCGTGATAATGCCACATATGCCATACCCTCTTTAAACACAGAACTTCCAATGTTCACTAAAGCACTATCTACACTTAAACCTTGAGATTTATGAATTGTCACCGCATATGCCAAACAAATAGGAAACTGTTTTCGGCGAACATATAAGTCTTTTACAAGCAAAAATCTAGCAGAACAACAACTAATTTGTTGTACTTGCTCAATGCCATCAAATTTTATTTTTAAAAATTCAATTCCATCTCTATTTCTATAATTCACAAAATCAACAACATGACCCATTGCTCCATTTACCAGACCTCTTTCAACATTTAAATTCCTTCTTAAAATGATACGACAATTTAAACACACATTCAGAGTCTTTTCAAAACCAGCTGTTTTAGATATACTTTTCTCTAATGAATCCAATTTTGTTTTCAAATTTTCTGACAAAACAATTGTTGCACCCATATGCTCTATTTTATCTATTGCTTCCAGTTTCACAATCTCTTCATTTTCTAACTTTAACATTTTGTTGTTGAAGATGGAACATTCTTGCAGAGTTGGCATCAAACATATCTCAGATTTCTTCCCAGTAATTTTCTTAAAAATATTCTCTGGAAGAATGTTTTCATTTGGATACAAATTTGAAATTAATCGAGCATGTAAAGCTTCTTTCCCAAGCTCACTTACTTTTCCGATTCTTACATCTTGTAGAATATTTTTAAAATCTTCATCCTTTGCCTGTCGCATATTTTGAAGCAGTTCTGCATATTTAAAATTTAACCATATATTAACGTTTCCAATGCTTCCAAGGGACTTCCTGGTATCTTCATGCGTGAGCATTTTAAACACTGGTTGTCCTTTTACTGGAGTCAACTGCAGTAGATCTCCAAAAACAATAATGTGTTTTCCTCCAAATAGCACATAATATTCTGTTCTAAGCATTTCTTGCATTCTCAAATGCACAAAAGCATGCATTAGATTTGAGACCATGCTTACTTCATGCTTACTTCATCAATGATAGGAAGTTTCATTTTCTTCAGGACTCTGGAAACTTCAGAACATGCATCTCCAGATAGCTTGTTGTAATGCAATTTATTATCATGCTCAACTGGCAGCATCAGTAAACGATGTAGATTAATCCCTTTAATGTTATGTGCTGCCAGTCCAGTTGGAGCGGTTACAACACAAGACAGAGGTGATTCAGTCCTTTTCTGCAGATAAGTTGCAATGCCTTTAAACTGAAAACTTTTTCCTGTTCCTGCTTCTCCACTTACGTACAGTCGGACAGGCTTAAATGATGTAAATGAGTACTCTTTTTTCTCCATGTTCAATCTGTTCTGTGACTTCGTCATATATCTTTTTCTGCTCAACGTTTAGTTGCTTTACCAAATCTTTTAAGTTAACTACATCCTCTTGAGCTTGTTCCATAGCTCTCTCCACCTCATCCATGGCAGTTGCAGCTTCATTTTGGATAATTGGTCCTCCTAGTGGATCCTGACTCAATGAAGTAGAACTCTGACTGTCTTGATAACTGTCTCTAGCAATCTCTTCAGCAAATGTGGCTTCTTGCTCTATTTCTTTGATCAACATTTGCAGATAATTTGGAAAAACAGGACATTCTATGGTATCCTTGGTTGCATTAAAAGAGTGTTCGTAACAGAGAAAATCTCCAAGTAGTTCCTCTTCTGTACGCCATTGCTTAAAGAGTTGCAAAACAGTTAAATAGTTACATTCTCTTTTGTCTGGAGATTCGCAACTCAATTTTCGATGATTAATCAAATGGCCTTTTCTCTGCTTCACTAGACATCCTTCATACCCAGTGACAGCATATTTTCCATTATTGATATCTTCTGTGATGTTCCTCTTATAACTGTAGTTTTTCAGAACTTCAGTCAAACAAGTGTTCTCAAGGTGAGTACTTCTATTTGGATAGTATGTATCCAACATATTTGTCTTCAAAATATCTGTACTGTTTGGTTCTTTCCCCGCCAAATATTCAATTTCTTGTACAGATTACAAAACTCGGTATCGTGTAGCAGAAAGACCTAGACTCACCCAAATGATTGTTCTTGATTTCGCATAGAAACTTGCTGATGGTAACCGATCAGAACATTCATATGCTCCAATTTCTCGATGCGACAACATCTTCAGACTGAAACTGTATAATTTTTTACTTATACTCTTTTCATGTGAAATGTCTTCATACATTTCCTTCAGTTCGGTCTTTTCTTTTTTTGTGATGTAAGACGTCACATATCGAGCCACAGCAATAGAGTTGTCAGCAACGAACTGAATATCCATGTTAGCATTCCACATGGATAAAATCACTGGGTTGTAGTCGTTGATGTACTTGGACTCTTCGTTTCTTTTTAAATTATGTGAATTTTTTGGTGATTTCCTTGTCACAGTATGTCGCAGAGAAGACATCAAATTATTTACTCTTCCTTTAGAAATCACTGGTCGTGGAAACACGAAACGACATTTCGTGTAGAACTTGTCCTTGTTTTTAAATTTTTGACGATGGGATTGAAAACGTAAAACTTGTTGCCTTAAACTGTTTTCTTCAGTAATTTTCAGAACAGCACATGTTGAATATTCTTCAATGAAACTCATCACTGTGTCATTCGAATCAGTTCCAAATTTGGGTGCATCTTTAATCCATAACAACATATGTATGTGAGGAGCACCTCTCGCTTGATACTCCTTCCTCCAAAAGAAATCCAAAACCTCTCCAAGGGGAGGATTTTTTTTGTTGGTAATAAAAGACATCATAGCTTCAAATCTATGATTAAAATATCTGCAAACATTCACTGGATCCAAAGAACACAGTTCTCCAGGTGTTCCATTTGCCTCTCGTAGAAATTGAAGTAAGTCGTCCCATGCATACTCAGCACAGCTAAGAGTAAGGAACCATGTAGGAGTTCCTAAGTTTCTTAGCATACATTTCAATTCAAATCATTAACTGCATAAGAAAGCCCAGACAAATCACTTTCATACAGTAGATGAAACAAATACGGAATGCATTGACGAAACCTTGGATCTTCAGCATATAATCTTAAAGTCCGGTATTCAGCTGCAGGAATTTGATCTGGTCGATCGTCATATCGTCCACCTCGACCTGTTGGAAATAACTGTGGAAAACAACGAGCTTCCAAACTTTCTTCCCATACACTAATAGGACTTCCTTTTGCTGCTTTCATTTGAAACAAGTCATTTGCATTCCCCATTACATCTTTGGAATGCAAAGGATGAACAGTATAATGCTCACATATTTCTTCACTTCAAGACACATCAACTTTTTTAATTTGGCCAACTGAACAATCACTGTCTTCTTCTGTATCTGTTTCCTCTGCTCCAACACTTACATCTTTGTAGTACTCATTGTTTTGACCAAATACAACATTGCCTTTTTGACTTTCCTAACATCCACTAAATCTTGCCAGATTTTCTTACTCTTTGTCGGAACCCCATTAACTAGAATAACCAGAGGATCCTCTTCTACTCTTTCTACACCAATTGTATCAATATTTTTCTTGACATCTAGAGGCAAATAAACAACTCTTCCCTTTAATCCTCTTTGTAAATCTGTAGGAGACAATTTCCCTATCTTAGGCTCCATGAAAACAATAGCCTGAAAAGGATGGACACATTGAATCAAAATAGATTCATAAGTATTTAAATCCATCAATTCAGAAGGAATATCTATCAACTGAAGATTATTATGAACAGCTCTAGTAGACATTCTATTTTCATTTAATTTTTTCAAACAATGATTACAAATACGCTGATCAAAACTCAAATCAAAAGAATTCTCCACCAACAAATAACTTACAAAATCCTTCCATTCACTGTTGTTTTCCAATTCACATTTTGCATATAAATCAACTAACCTAGTCTGAATCTTATAATTAGTCCGTCGACAACACACACAAGTTAAATTAGGCCTTTCACTTGATTTCACCTTAAACTTGGTAGTTTCCTCGTCAAACTTTTCTATACTTGAAATCTGTACATTGTCTTCCACATTAACATCCATTACTATATCCATTTCTACACTGTCCTCTTTGTTCCCAAAATAACAAAACTCAATTTCTTCACAAATAGTCTTAACATCTACTTCAGATCCATGCAAAAGAGCACTGTTTAACTGTTTAAGCTTAAGTGCTGGACTTTTTGCATAATACAACCTTCTCACTAATTTCCTCACCTTATTGTGATGCACTGCTAACATCCTAAAATCTCATTTTCATTTTTTAGCAAATTTAAAACTACCCTATTGCGAAACATTCGTCTAAGAATGTCCCTAAATTGATTTTGCCTTCTATTGCTATCCATATGGCCGAGATACCCGCCACCCCCTCTCAACACAATCCCCAAGAATTGGGAAACCGGAAACAGTTCTTGAACTTTTGGAAGGAGGGAAGGGAGTCACCCTTCCCGGCCGTATTTATTAAAATATGAAACAAAAGAAAAACATTAAAATAACAGTTTCATATAATGTACAATTTCATTTCCACATTACGATGTTTGGCTAACCTTAACAGATCTCTAATACAAAGGTTCTCCTAGCCGAACTAACATCCTACAAAACATTTGACTTGAAATTGTACATCCTAACGTTAAGGGCCAACGGCAAGGTCGTAACCGGTGTCAGATCCCTAAACCAGAAATACCCCCCTCACTTGTGAGAGGAGCGACCGCACAGAGGCGTACCTCAAGTGCATCTACCAATTTCCCTTTGTACTTGACGGGGGCCCCAATAAATTCGACGCCATTTAACGGTCGTTCGAGGACTCGTGTGAGGTGTCTAAAAGGTAGCATAAAACCGCTCCCGCACCCCACACAACTTACCCATCTGCCGTCGCAGATGTCCTGGCCCCGGGAAATTCCCCAGGAGGGGCCGTAGCCCCTCCTATCCAGGAAGGAGCCTTGACCACCTTTCCTTTCCTTCCGGCGGCCTCTCCTTAGACAGGACCGCCTCCCCGTTGAGGGGCCAATTGGCCACCTCCCCCGTGCGCTCCCATCCGTAATGGGTGACGCCCCCTCATAGGGATCTTCGAATTACTGCTCACCGATCATGAACTTACCGCCCGACCAAAATAAATACGACAGTTCTACCTAAGTTACTAAGATTTCCAAACCAAAACAACATTTATTATCAAGCGTAAATACTGATCAATCCTTGTTCAAAATTACTTTATTTGCAAAACATACTGAAAATAACCAATCTTTATTGCATCTTTAAGAGATTTCACGACAATCGTCACAACCTGTAAGAAAACAGAGAAAACACAAAGATACTATATCAACTGTATTCACAACGAATCGCTGTCCTCAGGGGCTGGTGGGTGGGTCAAAATTGCTCTTCGTTCTGTCTCGAGCTCACGTGCAGCGGGGAGGTGCAGCTTCAGAGCACAGGAACAAGAGGATGCTTTCTTGGCTTCCGCTCCTTTTATCCGTCTTCAGGGTGGGCGTGAACCCGCCCCCGCCTGCCTCCGAGGGCGTGGCCGGCCGCGTTGGTGTCTAGGCCAGCCCACTCTAGGGCGGGAAAAAGGCGCGCCCCGGCTACGCCGCTTCGGGCATACCAGCCGAGACTCGCCTCCCGCCCAAGATGGCTTCCCGGGGGGATCGTGGTACTCCACCATACGTTCGGGGGGACCGATTGGTCGCCCCTTTCCATATGGCCGAGATACCCGCCACCCCCTCTCAACACAATCCCCAAGAATTGGGAAACCGGAAACAGTTCTTGAACTTTTGGAAGGCGGGAAGGGAGTCACCCTTCCCGGCCGTATTTATTAAAATATGAAACAAAAGAAAAACATTAAAATAACAGTTTCATATAATGTACAATTTCATTTCCACATTACGATGTTTGGCTAATCTTAACAGATCTCTAATACAAAGGTTCTCCTAGCCGAACTAACATCCTACAAAACATTTGACTTGAAATTGTACATCCTAACGTTAAGGGCCAACGGCAAGGTCGTAACCGGTGTCAGATCCCTAAACCAGAAATACCCCCCTCACTTGTGAGAGGAGCGACCGCACAGAGGCGTACCTCAAGTGCATCTACCAATTTCCCTTTGTACTTGACGGGGGCCCCAATAAACTCGACGCCATTTAACGGTCGTTCGAGGACTCGTGTGAGGTGTCTAAAAGGTAGCGTAAACCCCCTCCCACACCCCACACAACTTACCCATCTGCCGTCGCAGATGTCCTGGCCCCGGGAAATTCCCCAGGAGGGGCCGTAGCCCCTCCTATCCAGGAAGGGGCCTTGACCACCTTTCCTTTCCTTCCGGCGGCCTCTCCTTAGACAGGACCGCCTCCCCGTTGAGGGGCCAATTGGCCACCTCCCCCGCGCGCTCCCATCCGTAATGGGTGACGCCCCCTCATAGGGATCTTCGAATTACTGCTCACCGATCATGACCTTACCGCCACAGGCCGGATAGTTGACCGGCTATCCGGACCCCCCACAACACTCCTGCCTAAAGGTCATTTCATAAAGTCTTTAGCCAGGCTATCAGGTCTCCTATGAGTAACTCGTTCCCCATCCGGGACAAATGAACACCATCCCCCGAATACATACTGTCCCCTTTAATACAACCATGCGAAATAGAATGCAGTGTACTTGAACGGAACAGTTTACTCACTTTATTATTAATTTTCCTTACAGAATGATTCAGAGCAGAAACAGAAATAGCCCCCCGCCACACTTTCCGTGGGATCATATGGGACCATGCAATTGTGCACCCTGGAACTCTTCTCGCCAACCAACTTACCGTGGAAAGCATCGCCTCAAGAAGAAGTCGTCTACCAGTGGTCACCAAATCATTGCCCCCAAGATGTACTATGACTACAGACGGCGGTGACCTTGTCCGCCCTAACAAACCCTCGAAAAATGATCGAAACTGGTCAATACAGAGCCCGCCCTTTCCGTAGAAGGACACACTGTACCCGTATTCCCCAGCCACGTGAATCATGTCACCTGCTTTGAATACATCCGCGGCACGCCTCACGTATGAGTGGCCCACGACCCACACCTCCTTTTTCACTGCCGGTAATGTCTGACCGCTGGCCCCCCGATGTCGGGTCGACTGGACAGTCCGCCCCGCCTCGTAGGCTTGCGCAACTGAAAACCAAACAAAGACAAGAAGCGTGAGTACATTATTACAGCTTCACAACATGTGCAACCGCACATACCTCTTATAACAGTTCGAGGACCAACGCCCCACACGTTTTACTTGTTCAACATTCAGACCCCTGGCTGTAGCTTCCGTAGCAGCCACTATCCGAAAGGAATGGGTCCCAAAGTCACCGGGGTTCAAGCCCGCGGCAGAAATCGACATCGCAAGCACCCGCTGAAACTGAAACCTCGTCAGTGGGGTGGCGTCAGCGTGTCTTAACAAGGTCCCCCTCCATGCTGCCACCCTCTGTGCTAAATATTCCTCTACGCACCCAACAGGGCACATGGCAGACCCGGGGATCCTCTGGATGATTACGCAGTCCCCGATTGCCTCCTGATCGGATTTGGACCTGACAAACGAGACCGTCATCGTCTCCTCCCTGACCTGAATGTGTTCCCGGCACAGTCCCCCCATCGTATCCTGCTTGTTCTTTGCCACTAATTCGCTTACCCGCATAGCCCCATGGAATGCTAATGCAAATGTGGCTCGGAACAACACTGCTTCGTACTGGGATGAACATGTTACCGGTAGCACGGATAATAACAGGGCCAACCTATCCAGACCTATCGTGTGCCTATCGTCTACTCTGCGACCCTCAAGGCGTTGCCACCCACGTAGCGCTTTCTGCACAACGAAAGACGCTGTCGGGTCCTGGATCCCATGAGCCCTTGACATGAAGGAAATGGCGGCCCGATGCCTCTGGGCCGTAGCTACTGACTTGCCTGCGTGACGCAAGGAAAGCAGGAATCTCACTACACACTCCTCCAGACCCCAAAGCTCCCTCCCGGCAGTACCCAAAAAGGCCCAATAGGAACGGAACGCCCCTTCATATGCCTTCCTCGTCCTGGGTGCTAAACTCTCTCCCACGAGGTCTTGTAGTTCGGGGCACCGAGAGACCAGAGAGCTTCGGGAAAGGGTGCCGCCACCGGGTCCGCTGTGGGCAGAAAACCCCAGAAGGCCTGCATACGGAAACGAGAGAGCGCATCAGCCGCTTGGTTCATCACCCCCGGCACGTGTCGTGCCCTAAACAGTACATTCAGTTGCATGCACAACAACACAATTTCCTTGAGCAGTCTCAGAATCAATTTGCAACGTGCTGCCTGACTATTGATACACTCAACCACGGTCATGTTATCAGACCAGAACACCACAGAGTGATCCCTAAACCCTTCTGGCCATGTTTTCAAGGCCACCAGAATAGGGAACAGTTCGAGAAAAGCAATGTTACTCGTCAACCCGCACTCATGCCACCATGACGGCCATTTTTGAGCCGACCATTGTGTACCCAATATGGCGCCAAAACCCATACTCCCCGCCGAGTCTGTCCATAGCCCCAACTCCTCGGAAGACACTGCTGGTTTATTCCAGACAATTCGACCATTGAAATCCGCCAGGAATGCAATCCAAATGCGCATATCCTGGCGAACCTCTGCCGAGAGTCTCGTACGATGATGTCCTTCCTTCAAGCCGACCATGGACTGTGCAATCGAGCGGGAAAAGGGGCGCGCCATCGGCATTACTCTTAGGGCAAAATTCAACTGACCCACCACCTGTTGCAATTGATGCAGGTTCACTTTCGTTGCACGGATACATGTCTCAAGGGATAACCTGAATTTTAACACTTTTTCTTTAGGTAACCGAAAACAACCTTCCACCGAGTCGAGCTCGATCCCCAGAAACTCGATCAAGGTCGAGGGACCCACCGTCTTACCTGGCGCCAATGGCACACCGAATTGATTCATTAGGACACAAAATTCATGTAAGGCCTGTCCACACTCAGAATCCCCGGCTGCCCCCAGAAACAGAAAGTCATCGAGATAGTGCATAACATGTTGAAAACCTGTCTTCCTCGTGAATACCCACTGCAGAAAACAACTGAATTTCTCGAAATAGGCACATGAAATCGAGCATCCCATTGGCATACATTTATCCATGTAATAGCGACCCTGAAACTGAAAACCAAGGAGACGCTGATCGTCTGGGTGTACCGGGAGCAACCGGAACGCTGACTCGATGTCCGATTTGGCCATCAGCGTCCCGGGCCCCAGGCGATTCAACATGGCAACGGCCTCATCGAAAGATGCGTACCGCACCGAACATACTTCCGGGTCTATCGCGTCATTCACGGAAAGACCACGTGGGGCTGACAAATTATGTATCAGCCGAAACTCACCCGGGTCCTTCTTGGGAACCACCCCTAGAGGAGAACACACAAAATTAGCAACTGGTGGCAAATCGAATGGACCGGCGACACGACCTCGAGTCACCTCTTTCCCAATCTTTACCTGCACCACTGCCGTGTGCTGTAAGACCGACATTTGATTCTTACAGTCCGGTACCCCCTGAAAATCCCCCACTGGGATGCGGAAACCATATGAAAAACCGTTCCGTAACACCCCAGCGGAAGCATGATCTGGGTATTCGCTGAGCCAAGGAATCATTGCCATGGTATCAATCGGGGTCGGTAAAGGCGCCCCTTGGACTATATTAGACCTGTTTGGCGCCTCCCTTACCACCGTTATCACCCGTTTTGGCTCTGCACATGGACTCAGGATGGGATGGCTGCCCGCACCCCCCACACTCATGTCTGAATTTGCATGACCCCTGGGGCCTGGTACACTTGCCCCTGTTAAAATTCCAACAGATCCCCTTTTTACCTGTGTTGCCACTCGGCTTCGTGTGGAACTCGTTACCTGAACCCGTCCGAAAGGGCGTCCCAGAGTTTTGGCGGGAGGATTCCCCCCCGTTACTCCCTACTAATGGCACCTTCAACATCCCTGTACTCTCCATTTTTTGCCAAGACACAGAGTCGTAACAGTCCCAAGACAACAACGGGTTGTGTTCTTTAGCTTTTCTAAACAGATTATCATAGCAGAACCACTGATTGCCCCCGTATGCCACAGAATACTCCATAATACGTGACTGATAAATGGGTAACTCGGTCAACAACTCAGGCCTGCGCTCCCCCATGATGGAAGTAAAAATTCCCCACGCTCTGCCCCAAGTACCAATGGTCTCGTCGACCTTAAAGGCGGCCATTTTTGCGCGCCAAACACTCGGATGCATGAGCTCCTTTTGACTCTTTACATGCTCGATCTCGTAATGGTCGGTAAGCAATGAAAACATGTTTACATATTTATCCGCCCAAATCAATTCCTTGACTTCTAGTGGGACGTGCTGGGCAATCTTCTCCTTTCGAGAAGGTGCAGACTCCCCCCCCGCAATCGGCAATGGCCGCTTACCTGAAGTAGACCCCACGCTTGTCGCCGAACTTCCAACCGCCGGGACCTGTGGGGGAACAGAAGATGGCGTCTTCGCAGCCTCCCTAGATTCCCGCAGTTGCCTCATCACTGCCCGGGCGTCGTCAGCCGTGGCGCCCTCGCTATCGTTTCCCAACCACGCTGCCAATTGTGCCGCTAACTCTGGGGGCATATCCTCCCTGTTCGCAGGGGTGACCATCACAGGGATTGGATTCCCCTCCTTCGGCGCCGGGGTTGGCTCCTCTCGCGGGGCTTCGGGAACCGGGGTCTCCCCCCCAAGTGCTCCCCTTCTGGGCCTCTTGCTTTTTCCACCGGGAATTGTTCCCTGTAAAGGCCGTTTCGGTCCTCCCTCCCCGTCCTTAGCCTCAACCTTTCTCTTCAGATCGGCTATCTCCTTCATGAGTATGCGGAGCATCTCCTCGGTACCGACCCGCTTTCCGACCTTCTTGGGCATTCTTAGACGGGATATCTGTAAGACAAAAAGAGAGATTACAACGCTCAAAATTGCTCTTCGTTCTGTCTCGAGCTCACGTGCAGCGGGGAGGTGCAGCTTCAGAGCACAGGAACAAGAGGATGCTTTCTTGGCTTCCGCTCCTTTTATCCGTCTTCAGGGTGGGCGTGAACCCGCCCCCGCCTGCCTCCGAGGGCGTGGCCGGCCGCGTTGGTGTCTAGGCCAGTCCACTCTAGGGCGGGAAAAAGGCGCGCCCCGGCTACGCCGCTTCGGGCATACCAGCCGAGACTCGCCTCCCGCCCAAGATGGCTTCCCGGGGGGATCGTAGTACTCCACCATACGTTCGGGGGGACCGATTGGTCGCCCCTTTCCATACTCTTCTCTCCTGCTCCAGTAGTGACATTTTTTGAGGGCCTCTCCTTCCTTTTCAAATGTGCTCTCTCCTTCTGGATCTTCAAATTCCAGTTAACATTTTTTTTTCCTCTACATATGTTCCAAAAAAAGACTTAGTTGTCTTACCAGGAGCTTTTTTTGTGTTTTTTGAAGTACTTGTTGTAGGGGATTCCTTTAATTCCGTTGCTGATTTTGTTCTTTTCCGTATGGTATTTTTTCTTCTCCTTTGCTTTGACGGCATTTTTGCTTACTTTTGAAATGTTGATTTCAATCTGTGGTAAAGAAAAAAATAACACATTATAGACCACTATTAGCAAACAACAAAGCAATGACAATAAGCAAACGATATAAACAGTAATTTGCACTATATCTAAGTTTATACCGCAACAACTATATAACTAGGTGTAAGATAAAGAAAACAGCTAGAGGGAGTAACACAAAGACACAGAGAGACTCAGACAAAGAAACAGGTAGAGGGAGTAAAACATAGAGAAGGACTAAGACAGAGAGAGTGTATAATATGTTGAAAGACAGAAAAAGGATGTAATATGGAGAGGAAGTAAGTAAAAAAAGGGAGAAAGTCAGAAAAAGGATGTAACAGGGTGTAAAACCGAGAGAGGGTGTACCAGGAAGTAAGACAGAGAGAGGGTGTTAGAAGGGAAAAGGTTGTAAAAGAGACTAAAACAGAGAGAGCCTGTAAAGGAAGAGACAGAGGGTGTAAGAGGAAGTAAATCAGAGACAGGATGTTACAAGAAGTAGGTCAGACAGAGGGTGTAACAGGAAGAGAGAAAAAAAGTCAGAAAGAGGGAGAGAGAGGGTATAAAACAGACAAAAGGTGTAATAGGGAGTAACTCAAGGACAGAATATTACAAAGAAAAAGGTTGATTAGATAGTATCTGCATGATTCAAAAAATATATTAGCACATTTCACAATCATGTCATCTATGTTTCCTCAGATTAGTCATGTTTTTTGATAATTGGTTAAAACATTTTGCTGCATAGAGAAATTGTCTTTTGTGAAATAGTGAACTTTCAGTAGTGAAATTGAATGCTTGTACATAGGACCTGTGCTGTGTTTCTAAAATGTAATTTTAAAAACGATTTTGGGGTAATTGAATGGCTTTTATATTTTGATAAGGAATTAATAGTGTTTACCTCATTAAATAAATATATTTGAACCTTTTACAATGATGTCACCTGCGTTACCTCAGATTAGGATGCAGATTGAGCTTCTTTCTTGTTGGTGTGTGTCATGTTTTTGGATAATGCTTGGTAAATAGGTTTTGCAGCATAGGGGAATTGCATTATGTAAAATTGAGAAGTTTCTCTAGTGACATAGAATGCTTGTACATAGCATCTGTGCTGTGTTTCTAAAATGTTATTTAAAAAACGATTGAGGTAATTTTTTATATGTAAATTATGAAATAGTACCAAAATGAAAATAATATGAAGTGAGACTTATAGTATACTGTGCAACTTTTTTGTGTTACATAGTAATTTTGCTCATAGTTACTTCCTTTCTCCCACTATATTATCTCCAATGTGTATTTAACATCTCTTTATCATCTCCTGCCTCCATGTTGTTTCTGCTTTCCTGACAGATTATAGTATAGATTCCATATACCACAATAACTTCTGTAACAACATGCAAATTATCTACTGAGAACACAGTCTACATTGAATTTAAGACTCTGCATTGGTACCTACATGCTGGTACTTATATCACCCACACAACACAACAACTCTATGCAGAGCTACCCTACCTCTAAGCACTTTAAATTATTATTTTACTATTTCACTGGTTTTTCGCCTAGTATGCTCCCCCGTGCGCTCCCCGGTGCGCGTACCGGGCGCTCCCCCCACAAAAATGAAAAATAAAAAAAAAATTTTGCCCCGTGGGGTCCTGTCAGGATTCACCGAGTAGCCACTGTAGTTTCCCCAAGACTGTGGGTTAGCTCCCTGCCTTGGCCCCGCTCTGCACGAGCTAATGTGTGGTTTCCTTGTCCCTCCGGCAGACTGAGAAATTCCAGAGGTAATCCGAGTCAATGAACTAATGAACTGCTAAGACTGTATATAGTTTCCCTCCCTAAGATGGCCGCTCAATGTTCCATTTACTGCATCCAATCGATGCGCCCTCTAGTGGACTTCGGGAAGACGCGCGCTCCTAACTGCGCACTTCAACGAAGATTCCGTTCTAGAAGCTTGTTCTTGTCGCTGCTCCGCGTCAACTATTCATGACGGGAGATTAACAGCAATTATCAAAGACTTTCTAAGTACCATAGTATCAGAGTTTTCAGAGACTTTCATGAGAGAAATCTTTGTCGTGCGCTCTCATTACTCAGAGAGGCACCTTGGTCAAGCGAAGTTCTCCGTCGCAGTCCCAGAGCTGTGACAGCTGTCATCCACTATCCTGCGGTTCGTCAGAAGAAGACGAGTGTCAACGAGGATTCAACCTGACAAGACGTAGTTGAGTATTCAGCCTGAAGAGAAACTTGAACTCTACAAGTAAGGTGTTTCATCTTCTCGTCAAGTCAACCAATATCCAAACTGTATTGCTTCACTCGCATTCCCCCGCAGTCGTTCCCCCGTGCGTTTCTCCTTGCCTTTCCTCCCCTTTGTACCTCCCCTTTTCCTTTTTGCGTGCTTCATGGAATTTGTGAACTTTAGCTTGCACCTCTAACCCGAAGATATCTCTGCACAGAACCCCAAGACAAAGTCTGACGAAGAACTTCACAGGTACAATTTGGGTTCATAGAGAGAAAGTGTGTCTGGGTCGAGCTATTCTGAGGAGAGATACTAATGTTCGTATATGTCTTCACTGCAGGAAGTTCAGTCAGATAACATTCCAAAATATAGAAGAGAGGCAAATACCTGGGCAGAAACTGGTAGGACAAGTTTCGTTTATCATTTATGAATAGTCCGCACAGTGTGAGAAGGTTTGTGGTATATTCTCTCTCTCTCCCCCTTCTGTGTATTAGGCACCTTTCGAAATGGCGGCAAGATGAATAGCAGTCGCTGGAAGTAGGGTGCCAGTCGAAGTACAGGTATTCTCTTCTCTGTCCACTTCCCCTTTCCCTGCTGCTGGTGGTCTTGCTCTTGTAGCGAGGGTACCGGTGGAAGGGTGATCGGGACATTCGTCAGTACTGCCTCTGCGAAGCGTTGGAGCACCTGGATTCCTGATAGTTTGAAGTGCCCACGTATTTTACCTTCGCCCGGGCAGTATGGCTGAGGGAATGGACTTGAAGGAATTAGGCGCTATTCTAGTAGGGATTCAGAGAGATTTGGGAGCCGTCAGAGATGAAAACCAAAGTTTAAGGTCAGAGTTAGTGGCTTCCCGTCAAGAGGCTAGGTTGTTAGCACAAAAGGTAGATGGGTTAGCTATGGGGAATCCCGTACAGAGTTCTGCGGTACCCACCACTAGTGGTGCTGCAGTGGATCCAAAATCTGTAGCTCAGGTAATTCATTCGGTATCTCCGTTGATCCCGTTGGCAACTCCTGAAAGGTTTTCGGGAGATCCTCAAAAGGCTCAATATTTTTTGACCCAGTGTTCCCTTCATTTCATGTGCCGACCCACCTTGTTTCCAGACGCCCAATCTCGAGTGGCATTTATCCTGTCATACTTAAGTGGTGATGCTGCCAACTGGGCTATGCCTTTAGTTAGTGAGGATGATCCTTTGCTTAGTGACTTCACTAAATTTAAGGCTGAATTTCTTAGAATTTTTGATCGGAGAAGGATATCTCAGGCCACCGATAACGAATTATTGGAACTGCGTCAAGGATCTAAAGATTTAATTACTTACCTCACACAGTTTAATAAATTGATCTTAGAGACTAACTGGCCAGAAGAAAAGAGAGCTGCCTTGTTTTATCGTGGTTTAAGAGATGAAATCAAAGACACCCTGGCTCAAATTCCCAATCGACCCACCGAGTTGTCAGCGTTGGTAGATTTGGTTTTGGAATTGGATTTTCGGAACTCGGAACGCAAAGGCGAGAAGAAGAAAGATTGGAAGATAAATTTCCCGCGCTTTGACCGAGCGAAGAGCGAAAAAGGACCCGGAGGAAATTCAGAGGCGGAACCCATGCAAATAGGGACTGTTCGAGGCCCTTTGAGCAACGAAGAAAAAGAACTACGGAGACAAAAGAAGTTATGTTTGTATTGTGGTACTGCCGGCCATTTTGTGAAGGATTGTTTGAAGCGTCCGAAGACTCCGTTTAAGGGAAACGAGACGAGCCGCCAGTAGACGGGGTCGCTCTGGTGGTGACAGAAGATAAGACGACTCCAAAGTCTCATTTGGTTTTGAATACGCTGCAGACCATGACTCCTCATGTCATCCTTCATGTAACCATGCGATTCCGTGAACACCAGATTGGTGGAGTGGCCATTATGCTCGATTCTGGGGCCACTGGAAACTTTTGTGATATCCGCTATGCTAAACAGATGGGAATTAAGGCCATCGCAAAGGAACATCCCGAGCCAGTACGTGCTGTAGACGGGACTAATTTGACCTCTGGACCCATTACTTGTCACACTGAAGAACTGGAAATTACTCAAGGAGAGGGGCATCGGGAGGTGTTGCAGTTCAATTTGATCGATGCTCCCCAATTTCAATTGATCCTGGGACTGCCCTGGTTAACCCTCCACAACCCGACTATAGATTGGGAAAACCGGACAGTCAGTCTGCATTCGGAGTTTTGCCTGTCCCACTGTTACGGGGCCAAGAATACGGAAAAAGAGCCTACGCCGTCCATGCTATTGTCATTTGGCGGACAGTCTATTGGAGCAATTGTGACTGAAGAGATTCCTCCTGAGTATCGAGATCTCAAGACGGTGTTCAGTGAACAGGAAGCTGAAGTATTGCCCCCCCATCGTGCTTATGATTGCACCATCGACTTGGAACCGGGAGCTGCTCTTCCTTGTAGCCGAATTTATGCGTTGACTGAAGCCGAAAATGTGCATTTAAAAGAATACCTGGATCGATATCTTGCGAATGGATTTATCCGGCCCTCTCAGTCCCCAGTTTCCTCACCTCTGTTCTTCATACCGAAGAAGCAAGAAGGTAGTCTCAGAACTTGCATAGACTATCGTGCCTTGAATCAGGTCACCATTAAAAATAGATACCCGTTGCCGTTGATTTCAGTTCTTCTGGATCAGATTAAGGAAGCACAAATCTTCACCAAACTGGATTTACGAGGAGCTTATCACTTGGTTCGAATGAAGGAAGGGCATTAGTGGAAGACCGCCTTTCGAACCAAGTTTGGTCTTTTCGAGTATTGTGTTATGCCATTCGGCCTTTGTAATGCTCCTGCAGTGTTTCAACACTTTATCAACGACATTATGAGCGATCTTATGGATAAGATTGCCATCGTCTATGTGGATGATATCTTGATTTACTCGCAGAATCCCCAGGAACACACCCAGCATGTACGTTTGGTCCTGGAACGATTGCAAGCAAACCAGCTATTTGTTAAATTGGAAAAGTGTGTTTTTCATGTGTCTCAAGTGGAGTTTTTGGGATTCGTTATTTCGCCTCAAGGAGTGACCATGGACCCAAGAAAAGTACAAGCAGTGGAAGATTGGCCAGCTCCCAAGAATGTGAAAGAAATTCAAAGGTTTCTGGGGTTTGCCAATTTCTATCGGCGATTTATTCAAGGATTTTCACAATTGATTACTCCCATCACAGTTCTCTTGAAGAAAGGAGTAAAATTTGAATGGACTGATGAGTCAAACTCCGCTTTCCTGAATTTGAAGAAACAATTTACCTCTGCCCCTATCTTACTGCATGCGGATCCTGCTGAACCGTTTTACGTGGAAGCTGATGCTTCAGATCAGGCCATCGGGGGGGTTCTCTCTCAACGCCATCCAAGGACTGGGCAGTTGCATCCTGTGGCGTACCGCTCCAGAAAATTGAACTCTGCTGAAATAAATTATACCATCACAGAGAAAGAGCTATTGGCAGTAAAGGATGCTTTTGAGGACTGGAGACACTATCTGTTGGGGGCACGTCACACAGTCACCGTCTATTCTGATCACAAGAACCTGCAATTTTTGAAGACGGCTAAGACCTTGACTCCTCGTCAGTTGCGTTGGTCCCTTTACTTCGCGGACTTCGACTTCGTGATTACATATCGACCTGGCCCCAAGAATGGGAAAGCGGATGCGCTGTCTCGACTTCAAACCGAAGAATCTGAGCATACCGTAGAAGCGAAACCAATCATCCCAGAAACAAAGATCGTGGGGGCGCTTACGTTGGACAATTTCAAAGAAGAGGTCCGTAAGAGTTTAACCTCAGAAGAAATTCAACAGTGGGTGTTACTCGGAGAAGAGCGTCAGTGTCGACAACAGTTACCATATGTCAAGGAAGCCTTATATCTTCCAACCCTCGAGCTTCAGGAAAATGCTTTGCGAAATTGTCATGACCATCCTCTTGCGGGTCACAAAGGAATTGCCAAGACTCAAGAATTAGTGCAACGTTATTTTTGGTGGCCTGGAATGTCCGATCAGATCAAAAAGTATGTTCAGTCTTGCGAATCTTGTGCTCGGAGTAAACCCACTAGACAGGCTCCCCAAGGGTTGCTTCAGCCTTTGCCCACTCCCCCTTCCCCGTGGCATACGATTTCCTTAGATCTCATCGTGGACTTACCTTTGAGCAAGGGATTTGATACCATCCTGGTGGTGGTAGATACATTCACGAAAATGAGTCATTTCATCCCTTTGTCAGGAATTCCCACGGCAGTCCAATTAGCTAGAGTATTCAGTGAAAATATTGTCAAAATTCATGGTGTCCCTAAAATAGTGGTCTCAGACCGAGGTCCCCAATTTATTTCCCATTTCTGGAAGGCCTTCCTAAAGGGGATGGGGATAGAGGGTAGATTGTCCACTAGCTACCACCCAGAATCCGATGGGCAGACAGAGAGGACCAATCAAGAATTAGAACAGTACTTGAGGCTATTCTTGTTGGATCAAGGTGGGGAATGGTCCGAAAAGTTGTGGATGGCCGAGTTTGCCTGCAATAATGCGAAGAGTGCATCTACTGGTTACTCTCCGTTTTATTTGAACTTTGGTAGACATCCAAACTTTATGGTGCTACAAGAGGAGTTAGACGTCCCTGCAGCCAAGAGGGCCCTTTTAGACTTGAGTTCTTTGCATAAATCAGCTGAAAAGAATCTAGAGAAAGCTAAGGCGTCCTATAAAAGGTTTGCAGATGCACATAGGAAAAAACCCCCACAGTACCAAGCAGGAGATCAGGTGTGGTTGTCCACTAAAAATTTACATTTGAAGGGTAACAGAAAATTTCAGCCTAGATTTGTGGGTCCTTATACTATTGAGAAGGTGTTAGGACCAGTTACAGTAAAACTGAAACTCCCAGCCAAGATAGGTGTACACCCAGTTTTTCATGTATCCTTGCTGAAAAAGGTCCAATTGCCTATACGGCTTACCAAACCTCCAGATCCACTTACAGTCCAAGGGCATCCAGAATATGAGGTTAAGGACATTTTAGATTCCAAGTATGTAAAAGGGAATTTGAAGTATTTAGTGGATTGGAAAGGGTTTGGCCCAGAAGAAAGGTCTTGGGAACCGGTCAGCAACATTCACGCCCCACAACTGTTGAAACGCTTTCATTCCAGATTTCCACACAAACCAAGACCGATAAATCGGTCCTCGGGAGGGGGTACTGTCAGGATTCACCGAGTAGCCACTGTAGTTTCCCCAAGACTGTGGGTTAGCTCCCTGCCTTGGCCCCGCTCTGCACGAGCTAATGTGTGGTTTCCTTGTCCCTCCGGCAGACTGAGAAATTCCAGAGGTAATCCGAGTCAATGAACTAATGAACTGCTAAGACTGTATATAGTTTCCCTCCCTAAGATGGCCGCTCAATGTTCCATTTACTGCATCCAATCGATGCGCCCTCTAGTGGACTTCGGGAAGACGCGCGCTCCTAACTGCGCACTTCAACGAAGATTCCGTTCTAGAAGCTTGTTCTTGTCGCTGCTCCGCGTCAACTATTCATGACGGGAGATTAACAGCAATTATCAAAGACTTTCTAAGTACCATAGTATCAGAGTTTTCAGAGACTTTCATGAGAGAAATCTTTGTCGTGCGCTCTCATTACTCAGAGAGGCACCTTGGTCAAGCGAAGTTCTCCGTCGCAGTCCCAGAGCTGTGACAGCTGTCATCCACTATCCTGCGGTTCGTCAGAAGAAGACGAGTGTCAACGAGGATTCAACCTGACAAGACGTAGTTGAGTATTCAGCCTGAAGAGAAACTTGAACTCTACAAGTAAGGTGTTTCATCTTCTCGTCAAGTCAACCAATATCCAAACTGTATTGCTTCACTCGCATTCCCCCGCAGTCGTTCCCCCGTGAGTTTCTCCTTGCCTTTCCTCCCCTTTGTACCTACCCTTTTCCTTTTTGCGTGCTTCATGGAATTTGTGAACTTTAGCTTGCACCTCTAACCCGAAGATATCTCTGCACAGAACCCCAAGACAAAGTCTGACGAAGAACTTCACAGGTACAATTTGGGTTCATAGAGAGAAAGTGTGTCTGGGTCGAGCTATTCTGAGGAGAGATACTAATGTTCGTATATGTCTTCACTGCAGGAAGTTCAGTCAGATAACATTCCAAAATATAGAAGAGAGGCAAATACCTGGGCAGAAACTGGTAGGACAAGTTTCGTTTATCATTTATGAATAGTCCGCACAGTGTGAGAAGGTTTGTGGTATATTCTCTCTCTCTCCCCCTTCTGTGTATTAGGCACCTTTCGAAATGGCGGCAAGATGAATAGCAGTCGCTGGAAGTAGGGTGCCAGTCGAAGTACAGGTATTCTCTTCTCTGTCCACTTCCCCTTTCCCTGCTGCTGGTGGTCTTGCTCTTGTAGCGAGGGTACCGGTGGAAGGGTGATCGGGACATTCGTCAGTACTGCCTCTGCGAAGCGTTGGAGCACCTGGATTCCTGATAGGTCCTTTTATGACCCCCACATCAAACCTAGGGGGTCAGGGGGGTCTACTCTGCCCCCTATGGTCAATTCCCCCTTTTTGTTATTGCCACCTCTTGTGTCTCGATCCTACCGAGACACAAGATGGCAGCCGCTCCGGACTGTTTGGAATGTTTACAGACACCCGAGAGCCAATCAGCTTTCCGCACGCAAGTCGCGTAGCACGCCCGGTGCGCTCCCTGGTGCGCGTACTGGGACGCGGCCATAGATATATATTTTTTTTTGAACCTAAATTACTCAAAAACCACTGGAGCACATATCTTGAGACATAGCAAAGGCACATCGGGCTACCAGTCCCTACAATTTTGCCAAGTTTGGTGGAAATCCATTCCGCCGTTCGGGCTAAAAGTGAGGTCGACCGCCCTATGGAAATTAACAAGGGGAAAACACGTTTTGGGACCCCCCTTTTATCTCGGCCCCCGCTTCACGAATCCCCCCTAAACTTTCAGGGAAGGAGCGGAGCTCCGCAAGGCAAATTTGAGGAAAGGTTAAGGCAGATTTGTCAACCGGTGCCAAAGTGCCAAAGTTATTCACAATAGAATTTTGAGATTTTGCATTGAAAACAATCCTAACTATAACTACCTACTGGCGATATATACCAATGACATAAAGGGGCGACTATGATTTCAGTGGGACCGTCACTGAAGGCAAGTCGGTGTTGTTTCCTCTGACATCTTTAACTGTGGTCAGACTGCCGCATTATGTTGCGGTCGATCTGACCGCATTGCCCCAGGAACCGAGCAACAGCTCCTGTGGGTTCAAAGAGCCCTTCAGGTGGTCAGTCGAATTGCATTCCCCACAATGGTGGCGGTAACTTCTTAGGCACCACAGTAGGGCTTATTTGGGGCCCCTAGCAGGTCCCTTGTCCTCTATGGCCTACAGCTATGAGCCCTGGTGGTGCCCCCCCTAAACATCCCTGCATTGTGCCTTTAACAAGATACAGAGATATTTGGAAATATGCCTCTTTGCATTGAGGCTTTCGCTGCAGCACTTTTTCAGGCTGCAGCTCATGCCTCAATGCAAATAGACATGTTAATGACTGCCTCCATGGCGGATGGACCGACATCCTAATCAGCCCCTAACAATTATAAATATTATTTTAGAACCACAACATAATAATATAAATTTAAAAATATATGATTCCCACTACAATTTTTATAAAATAGACTAATTTTTATCCTAATAATATGTAAAATTTAGTACTCCCACCTCACACAACACAACAGTAAAAATAATTGTTACATCACACAAAGGTGAAATTTACTACTCTTAAAATAATACAGGCAAAATTAGATAAAATATTGTATTGCGGAGTACTAAAATGTACTCTCCAGACCAGAATATTCATAATGGAGAATTCGAATCATTCTCACAATTAAAAGAGAAATGTAATCTTCCTACACAACATTCTTTCAAATAACTTCAACTTCAACAGTGTTTGAAGAAACATTTGGGATCACACCCTTGGTCGTTTCAAGTCTCTCCAATATTATCCTATCTAAATACATGGAGAAAACATAAAGGAGTGACTTCTGACCTTTATAAGACCTTCATGTTTCAACTTTTTTCACAACCCCTTCCTCATAATCTTAACCTTAAATGGCAATCCTGTTTATCAGATTCTTATACAGCTAATGTATGGGAACAGCTACTGGAGGGTCTGCTTAAAGGAGTTTGTGAAGCAAGGCTTAAATTGTGTTTGTTTAAAATACTCCATGATTGGCATTGGTCATCAGTCAAATTCCATAAAGCTGGCCTACTTTCGCACACTGCTTCTTGGAGATGCTCTAATTCTGGCTGTGACACAACTCACATTATCTGTGAATGCCCATGTATACAAACTTTTTGGAACTATGCTGGTAAAACCTTGCATTCCATAATGCCATTGTATCTACCACTCACACCTGCCAATATACTTTTACATGATTTACATCATTCTCCAAAGCTCTCAAAACCACAACACCGTCTTTTCCACACTGTATTGGCAACAGCTAAAATGTGTATTCTACGTCATTGGAAATCATCCTCCCCACCCTCACAAGAAGAATGGTTAGCAGCCATGATACACACGGCTTCACATGAACGAACGATCTATAACCCTCATGATAAAACTGACTTATTTCACCAGACCTTTTCTCCTTTTCTAAAAACAAAAGCTGATGACACTACCAACTCTTCCGTCTCTCTCACTACACCCACTCAATCATCCTTGTTTATTATGTGTTTCCTATTATTACTTATCCTATTAATACTTGCTCTGTCCCTTTCACTGTTCCCATAATCTTTTCTCATTACTTTTCCTTCCCTCCTATTTTTCTCCCCTATTTTTCCATACCCTGACTTCAATCTTTCACACTATTCTCTTCTCCCTTTCTATTCCTTACATTATACAACTATTATCTCCCAAATCTACGTTGTCTTAAACGTTTGCAAGGTGAGTATTTTTTTCTTTTTGATATGATAACACATTTTTCTATGATTATTACGATGATCTCATGTAAAGTCATTGCCTCATATTTATATTTGATCTATTTATATTTCAGCAATTAATAATATATGCTATATTATTTATTTATATCATTTCCATATTTATTAATGATTACCCTTCTTGCATTCTCCTCCCCGTATTGCTCTCTTCTTCTTTACCTTTTCACTATTTATGTCTTTATTTATTTAATTTTTATTCACAACATGCCTATTTAATATATTCCATATTTGTATACTTTATTCATCAACAAATGTCATGTATTTATTATTACCTTGTATCCTTATGTGTTAACAATTTATTACTGCTTCCTAAATCCTGGTCTCTTGATATATTTTTCATTGTAAAATTCAATAAAATATTTCAACACTAAGCTTTTTTAACCATTCCCTCTACAATTAATACAACAGTAGGAAACATTTTAGACTACAGAGAGATAAAATGTACTCAATAAGTCCAACATTAGAGAAAGTGATGGATAGCGAAGGGGTAAAATGTACTATTCCCACTCCAACAGGTGCAACAGTAGGGAAAGTGTTAGATTGTGAAGAGGTCAACTTTACTAGTTTCACTCCACTGAGTGTAACAGTAGAGAAAGTGTTGGAGAGATACAATTTAGTATTTTCACTCCAATCAATGCAAATGTAGGGAAAGCATTTCATTGTGGAAGGGTAACATTAATATTCCCACTCCAGTCTAACTTACTGAACCAAACATTTTCAAAAAATAAGGGAATGGATCTGAATAAATACAACACTTTGGGAAATGTTATCATTTTGATGACATTAATTCGGCCCATTAAGGTCAGGTGTAAGTTGTTCATTCTTTCTGTGTTTATTTTAATTTTTTCCAACAGCGGGCTCATATTGATTTCTACTAATCTATCTAATTCGGTTGTAATCTTCACCCCTAAGTATGAAACTTCAGGTGCTATTCGTATATCTTGGTAGTTTACCCAGTTGTTTTGTATTATTTGTGTTTTTCCTTTATTTAAAGAATAACCTGAAAATGTGCCAAACAGTGCAGCCTCCTGTTCGATTTCTATAATAGCTGACCCTGGGTCTGGTGTAACCACTGCCACGTCATCTGCATATGCAAGTGTCTTATATGCCTGACCGTGTACTCCAATCGGGAGAATTTTTGGGTTTCCTTCTAGTCTTCGCAGAAAATAATCTATATATAGGGCGAATAGCAATGGTGAAGCCGGGCAACCCTGTCTTGTACCGCGCTTTATACGTATGTCCTCTGTATACCCTCTATTAATCCTCACCCTAGCTGTTGGAGCTATATATAGCGCCTTTATGGCTTCTATATACCCTGTTCCTATCCCAAACCACTCCAAGGCTTTCCACAGATAACCCCAGGAGACCCTGTCAAAGGCCTTCTCCGCATCCAAGAAGATGGCTGAGGCAGGATCTCCTGCGGCTCCCGTAACATCCAATATGGTAATCATCCTCCTTGTGTGTTCCGTAGTCCCTTTACCCGGTATGAAGCCATGTTGTGTTGTATATACCAACCCCTCAATTACCCTGCTAAGCCTTTGTGAAAGAGCCTTAGAGTATATTTTTGCATCCGCATTCATGAGCGTAATTGGCCTATAAGAGCCAGGATCCAAATGCGGTTTATTCTTTTTCAAAATAACTACGATACTTGCGCCGGCCCATGATTGTGGTGTATTTTCCCCTGTCTGTGCATGCCTTAAAATTTCTAGCATATCTATCCCCAATGTGTCCCAAAACGTCCTATAAAATTCTGCCGGTATCTGGTCAGGTCCCGCGGCCTTACCCGAGGGAAGTTTCGATACTGCATTATGTATTTCACCCAATGTTAGTGGCGATTCCAGGGCCTCTTTATCCTCCAGGGTCAATTCCTTATGAGGGATGCCAGCCAAGTACTCCTCTATTTCCTCTTCCTTACTTTCCACGTCCTGGTCATAAAGTTCTGAATAAAACTCTCTAAACACCTCCCTCACTTCTTCCACCTTGGTTACTACCTGCCCCCTTTTATTCTTGATTTCTTTGATTTCCCCAGCTGCCAGATCTTGTCTAGTACGTACTGCTAGCATATGCCCAACCCTCTCATTGAATTCATAACACTTTTCCTTTTTTGCTAAATATTTAGCTGCTGCTTTATTAGCCAATCTTTCCCCAGTCTCTGCCTTTTTCAATTCTATTTCTAATAGAATCTGCTCAAGAGATTCTTGATTCGTAACCGACTGAATAAGCTGTTGTTCTAGGTTCCTTAAATCCTGTAGCCTACTAGCTAATTCCATTTTCTCCTTTTTACTCCTGTGTAGAGTGTAAGCCAGCGTTTCCCCCCTTATCCCTGCTTTGAATGCATCCCAAACCATGCCTGTAGTTGCCGTGCCTCTGTTCACCTCCCAGAACTGTGTAATCCATGTCTTCATTCTACTGACATAGTCCTCTTCCTTGAGCAGCCCCCTTTCGAATGTCCAGTTGTATTCTTTACGACTAGTACTATGGTTCTGGGAGATGGTCAACACCAATGGATTGTGGTCTGAGGAAACCCGTGGTAGCATTTCTATTTTCACTTCTGGTACTAAGGGACTAGAGGCTAAGAAATAATCCAGTCTGGCTATGCTTTTATGGGGGGCAGAATAGAAAGTGCTACCTGTCCCCATAGGATTATATGCCAACCATACATCTACTAACGCATTATTATTCATTAAGTTAACAATGGCCTTTCTTGTTCTCTTCTTGCGATCTCCCTTCATCCCCCCTCCCATCATACCCAATCCTGTTAACCCATTGATATTGAAATCTCCACACAAGATTATTGGTTCTGGCCATAATGACAATTCAGTATCTAAGAAATCAAATAAATCAGGTTCATCTTCATTAGAGCCATATACAGAGACAATTGTGTAACCGCATCCGCCTATCTCTCCTTCTATCATTACCCATCTGCCGTCAACATCTTCCTTCTTTCTCTTTACTACCATTAGTCCTTTTCTTGCCAGTATGGCCACTCCTTTCGTTTTATCATCTTGCTGTGTGTGTGCTAGAACTTCGAACCCTAACTGATCCATAAGATACCTATCCTTCCCTCTCACATGTGTTTCCTGAAAACATATAAGATATAATTTTAATAATCTGCACATGGCCGCTACTTTCTGCCTTTTCCCACCGTCATTCAGACCACAGATGTTAATCGTAGCAATTCTTATTGCCATCTGCTTTTATAAAAGAGCCCACAAACTAATTCCTCTAGGTTTTTTACTGCCATCTTTGCGTGTCTACATAGCTTCTTGTTTTGTGCTGAATATATCCATACCTTTTTTCCACCTCCGTGCTGCCCCCCCCTCCCCCAACCCCCCTTTGTCCCCCCTCCCCTTGCTAACCCCCCCCTGTTACTGGCAAATAGGTCAATTCTGACCTATGTGTGGCTGCTCGCTGCTGTAGTGTCGCTTTCCTTCTCCCGCCCTAGTAACCCATGTTACCCTGTTCAATATCCAATATACAATATACAATATACCTAGTAATTTCCATATGCATCTTATGCTGGTTCTGATTCCCTACCCTTCCTGTCTTTCTGAGACTCTGTGATCTCTGCAAGATACTCGCCCGCCTTTACTTCTGAGAAAAACATTCTGATGCGTCCCTTTGTAACAACTTTTAACTTGGATGGGTACATCAAGTAAGCTTCAGAGCCCTGGCGTTGGAAAGGGGTGTTAAGCTGTCTAAGTTTCCACCTCCTTTCAACGGTCGTGTGACAAAAGTCAGGCCTCGTAAAAAATGTAATCCCTTCAACTGACTTTTTTCTGTCTGGTCTCGCAGTCTCCATAACTTCCTGCCTAACCAAAAAATTCCCAAAAAAGACAAGCATTGCCCTAGGTAAACCATTTTGACTGCTGCCTCTTCCTCCCTTCTGCGTCAGTGGGAATCTGTGCGCTCTCTGCACTTCCAGTTCCCACTGCCACTGTGCCTCTGGATAAGCATCTTTTAGTAGTTTAATCATAAACCCCCTCGGGTCCTTCCCTTCCAGTCCTTCCTCTAGGCCTAGAAAGCGAAGATTATTCCGCCTTTGGCAATTCTCAAAATCTTCCAGCTTCCACTGCAAGTCCTCAATCACCTTCCCTTGCTCTGTTCTTGCATTCTGCCAGTCTGTGACTTCGTCCTCAAGCCTTCCAGTTCTTTCTTCAACTTGTTCCACTCTGCCTTCCACTTCCACATATTTTCTATTCATTTCCCTGATGCTTGCTTGTATTTTCTTAGTGTCCTGTCTTGCTCGTCTGCTTTCTAAGCGAGCCTCTAAGTGCCTTTGCTTCAGCATAGAGAACATACCATCCAAAGTTGCTTGGGGCGGGACATCATTTAAGTCATCGGAAGCATTTAAGGGGTAACTCTCTAAATTCATTTGGGTTAAAGGGAAAACAAGAAGAGCCTATAGACACTTAACAATGGATAGAGAAAAAGGGGGTTGGGGTGCACCGGATTTTAGGCTCTACTACTGGGCTGAGGTACTACAGTATAGTAGGGTGTTAATAGGCGGGGGAGGTTCGGAACATCTAACGGGTACTGAGGTAGGATTACCTAATGTCTATGCCTTATTATTGGGGGAGGAAGTTGAGAATGGGTTTCTATATACAACTGAATTCACGTATTTTAAGCACACGAGATTTAAGACTCTGAAAGCAGTATATAGGGTATGGAAAGGAGTGACTAAAAAATTTGGGCTAGGTAGATTTAATCATTATACAAGATTATACACAAATAGCTCACTGCTGAGGGAGATTTTTAAGGATGCCACTATGTATGATTGGTATAATAAAGGCATAGTGCAAATAGGGAACTTACTGGATAGGCAGGGCAATATCGAGCAGTTTGGGACACTCAAAGCAAAATTTGGACTAGAACAAAATAGTTTCTATAAATATCTCCAAGTGAGGAGTTTTCTAACACAAAAACAAGGCGGCCCGGCAGGGTTGGGACAATGTAAAATTATGGATTATATAGAAACAACTAGCAAATGTACGATAAGACATCTTTACACAGAATTGAAAGAAAACAAATCAGATGATAGGGCAACATTTTCACAAAAATGGATGGAAAAATTGGGGTCAGGCTCAGAAACTTTTCAGGAGTCATTGGATTTGGGTAGAACAGTGCTATGTTCGGCAACCCTCCAATCACAGCACTTCAAAACAGTGTTCTCACTCTATCACACACCGGATAGAATTGCCCAGTGGGGAGGGACAACAGGAATAACATGCCCGCGATGCAATGCGAGTGGGGCAGACATTGTACACATGTTCTCACAGTGCCCACAATTATTTACTTTGAAGATAGCCATAGAAGAATTTTTTGATAAAACACTCAGGATCAAGATTAAGCTTGCAGATGAATTAATCATTTTGGGGGTGGCAAGTACGGAAGAAGCTATTCCAGTAGAGTTTATTTTTGTTGCAATCGCAGTGCTCCGTATCTGCATAGCAAGGAATTGGCTGAATAAGGCTCCCCCACTATTCTCAGAGTGGATGGCCAGTCTGCTCAATATTTATAATTTAGAAAAGGCAATATACGATAGGAAAGGCAGAAGGGCCAAGGCATTAGGTAAAATAATATGGCAACCCATCACGACGTGGAAAACCAGTAGGATAAACCTAGAATAGTATAAGAAATTACGACCTGTTTGAGGGCTGTTTCGGGTTGGGGGACAGGTTTTTTTTTCACCTCATTACATCTGCTTGTGATATGAAAATTGTATAAGCAATGAATTGTATATATAACCACCTGAGAAATTGGAATGTGCTGTAAACATACGCTGGAATGTGTGGAAAAATTTCATGAAAAATGTAATAAATATATTTTAAAAAAAATATATATATATATTCCCACTCCAGTCATAGCAACAGTAGAGAAAGTGTTGGATTGTGGAGGGAAAACATTTACAATATCCACTCCAGTCAGTGCAACAGTGGGGGAAGTGTTAGATTGCGGAAGGAAAAATGTAATATTATCACAGCAGTCAGTACTATATTAGAAACAAACAAATTTCTGCAAATCAATTATAAAAAAATATATATATGTATATACACATATTTACAAAAACACAAATGTATTTGATACAAAAATATATTTAATATAAGTGTATATTATAATGTTAAATACCTATCATAAATAATTACAAATATTATTACATATTTAGGTTTAAAGTATTTTATTAAGGTATAAAAAACATGGGGAAGGGAATAGGAGGTCAAGCGAACATACAGTACAAAAAGCGAGATGTTGCAGCGGTTCAGAAGGAAAGTAGGGAGACAGGAAGCCCCAGAGGGTAACAAGGCATAAGTCTTAAGGCAATAAGGCATCGCGAATGACCCCCCAGGAGACCCCCATTCTCTTAGCAAGGCAGAGCTGAAATAGCGTCCCGCAGCACAGTAAGAAAACACACCATCCCTCCAGCCCCCCAACCCCGGAAAATTAGGAGAAAGAGAAGCAAAGGAAGAAAAGGAAGAAAACAATACCCCAACATCCCCGTCCGAAGGTCAGCATTAGAAGCATATAACCCCGCCCCCCACCCCCCGTCCCAAACCCCTGACCCCGCACATTCACTCCGCTGGAGCCGCCGGCGGCGTCAGCCTAAGAAGTCACAGGTACCGTGGGCATGTGAGCTCGCGGAATTCCGTGGATAGCAGTGCCAAAAAGGGGTGCCAGAGTTCTTCAAACTGGTCAACATTCCCAGCCACCGTCAGCGACATCTTCTCCATGCCCAGTACCTGCCAGAGCCTGTGTAACCAACCAGTGACAGAGGGGGCAGTGGGGGTACGCCAGAGTACCAGGATGTTTTGAACCGCGGAGCCCAGCGCAATCGCAATCTGCCTACCCCTGCGGGACTTCAGCGGGTACATCAGGTCATTGGGGAGGCCTAGCAAGACATACGCAGGGAAGCGCGGGAGCTCAATCTCAAAATGCCTGTCCACCTCATCCAAGACCTCTTTCCAATAGGCCGACAGCACCGGGCACTCCCAGAGAATGTGCGTGAGGGTACCCTCCTGTCCGCAGCCGCGCCAGCAACCTCTATCGCCGATTTTGCGCATCTCGTAGAGCCGCTCCGGGGTGTAATACCAATAGGTGGACACCTTAGTAAAGGTCTCCGTCAGCCCAGTGTGGTACGCCGAGTGCCTCGCCCGATACGCAATCCTGTCCCACTCTTGGTGGCTCAAGGTCCTGCCCAATTCCCTGTGCCAGCGCTCCCTCCCTGGGTTATGGTAATGAAACGGCGGGGGTTGGAGAAACTTGTACAAGTCAGTGATAAGCTTGGCATCCGAGGTCCGGGTAACCAGCCAACGCTCATAGGGCGTAATCGAGCGGGCAGCGACGTCGCGCACTGGGGGTTGTAGAGCCCAGTGGCGGACTTGCATATAACGCAGTCTGTCCCCCTCCGTCAGGCCAAACTCCTGTCGGAGCTGCTGGAAGGGGAGTACGCCCTCCGGCCCGTAGATCTGGAAAAGCGCCCTGCAGCCCGCGCTCACCCAGTGGGAAAAGGCTCCCGGTTCCAGGCCCGGAGTGAAGTCCGGATTGCCAGCAATGGGGGTGAACGGCGATGGAAAAGTGGTGAGCTCGCGAAGCTCGCACACCGCGTCCCACGCTCTCAGCGGAACCCGGGTGATAAAAGAGGCGTAGAGGTTTGGCGGGCGGTGAGTGCGCCGCAGGAACGGGACTTCCTGGAGCGTACGGCCCGCAACTGCCTGGTCTTGAAAGAGCCAGTGCTTGTCCGATTCCCACCGGCTCCACTCCACCAGATACCGAAGTTGCGCCGCCTGGAAGTACTTCCGGAGGTCCGGGACCCCGAGACCCCCCGCCTCCGGGGCAAGCGTGGAGAGGAACCGCTTCATCCGAGGTTTACGGCCCTGCCACACAAAGCGGGAGATGTCTGCCTGCGCCTGTGGTATCCAACCTACAGGGGGCTGGAGAGGTAGGGCGCGAAAAAGATACAGGATCTGAGGCAGTATCGTCATCTTCACCGCTGCGATACGGCCCAGCCACGAGAGCAGGCCCTTGTTCCATCGGCCGAGTTCCTCTTTGATCTTTTTGCCCAGAGAGGAATAGTTAGCAGCGACCATTGCAGGCAGGGAAGGCGCAAGCAAAATCCCCAGGTAAGGCACCGTGGAGGAGGACCATTGCAGAGGAAAAAGACGCTGGAGGTCCCGCCTGGTGTCAACAGAGAGGGACACGTCCAGGGCGGCCGACTTAGACATATTCATTTTGAAGCCTGCCACACGGGCAAAGGAATTCAGTTCCTGGACGCAGGCAGGGAGCGACCGCCTAGGGTCATCTAGGGTCAGCAAGACATCGTCCGCATACAGGCTGACAGTATGCGTGTATTGCCCCATCCTCACTCCGATAGCGTCCGGGTTATCGCGAATCCTCTGGGCAAACGGCTCCATATAGAGGGCAAACAGGAGCGGTGAAAGGGGGCAACCCTGTCTCGTGCCACGCTCAATGGCAAAGCTGCCGGAGCTGTGTCCGTTTACACGCACCGATGCTGACGGTCTCTTATAGCAATTAAAGATCATAGTGCGGAACTTCTCGCCGATCCCCAGTTTCCCAAGAACCAGCTCGAGGTACGGCCAATGAACCCTATCAAAGGCCTTCTCCGAGTCTACCGATAGCAGCATCCGCTCCCCCGGGACGCGTGAGGCCTTTTCTAGCACGTGCGTCACCCTCTTGGTGTTGTCGACCGTCTGCCTACCGGGTACAAAGCCGGTCTGGTCCGCCTCCACCAAACCTGGTAGATGTAGACCCAGTCTGGCCGCCAAGATCCCCGTGTACAGCTTGAGGTCCACATTTAGAAGCAAGATGGGCCGATACGAGCCGCATAGGGTCCGGTCTTTTCCCGGTTTCGGGATAACCGACACGGTCGCCGAAAGAAGGTCTGGCGGGATGGCTCCCGGTTTGGAGAAGGAGTTGAATAAACGAGCTAGGAGAGGCGCGACAGTGGGACAGAAGGTCTTGTAAAACAAGGCCGTATAGCCGTCCGGGCCCGGGGCCTTGCCGTGTTTCAGCCGTGCAATAGCGGAGATGACTTCCTCCACGTGAATATCCCTCTCCAGGTGGGTCGCCTGGGCGGGGTCCAAGGCCGGGAGGGTCACTGATTCCAGATAGGCCTCAGCCTCTCCCGGTGGGGAGGGCTCTGCAGCGTACAGCGCCTCGTAAAAGGCACGGAAGGAGTCCGCCACCTCCGCGTCACCGGAAACCGGGACCCCATCTGCTCCCACTAGCTCCTTCACGAAGTTGCGTTGCTGCGCAGCCCTGAGCCGGTGGGCCAGGAGCTTACCGCACCTATCTCCGCCGGTTTAAAAGGCATGTTTCAGGCGCAACGCCGCATACTCCGCCCGGTCCAGGTCCAACGCAGAGAGAAGTTTCCGCGCCGCCTTCAGCTGCCTCCAAACACGAGGCGCCCCCGTCCGGCGGTGAACTTGCTCAAGTTCCCTGACCTGCGCCGTTAATTCCTCCCTCTTGCGTTGACGCTCCTTGTTCTCCGCCGAGGAGATGGAGATAAACTCCCCTCTGATGACCGCTTTCAGAGCTGCCCACTGCGTTGCCAGGGACGTATCGGGGTTGCTGTTGTGGATCAGGTACTCTTGAATAACCTCCTCCACTCGCTTCACCACCGATTTCTTATGGAGAAGCGTGTCCCGAAGCCGCCACATCCCTCTGGAGGGGGGGGCCGCCGGCCAGGCAAAAACTCCGGAAACCGGCGCATGGTCGGACAGGGACAAAACCCCGATGTCAGCCGCCGTGGCGGCGAAGCGGAGCGGGCCACTCACCAAGAGGTAATCCAACCGCGAGTAAGTGCGGTGTGCGTGGGAGAAATATGAGTAGTCCCTATCGGCGGGGTGCATGATGCGCCAGAGATCATGCAGATCCATCTCTGCGATCTGGTCCTGTACCGCTCTAGAAAGCTCCCCCGTCTGTGGAAAGCGCTGGGCCGACCTATCTAAGGTGGAGTCAAAGACCATGTTCAGGTCTCCCCCCAAGATGACGTGGCGGTCGGGCGAGGCAGTAACGTCTACCAACACAGATTCCAGGAAGCGATCCTGGTGGTCATTTGGGCTGTATACGGAACCAACCGTAAAGGCAACACCCCCCAGACGCATGCGATACACTAGGAGCCTCCCCTTCTGCTCGGCATGTTTATATAGCACCTCACCTCGGAAGGAGCTGGCTAGAAGAATGGCCACCCCTGCAGTCTTAGTCGCCGCCGAGGAAAAGAGTTGCGTGGGAAACTTGGCAGAGCGCAGCCTATGGCAGTCTTTAGAGAGTAAATGGGTTTCCTGCAGGAGGCAGATATCCGCCTGCGACCCTTCTAGCAGGGAAAGAATTGCCCTACGCTTCACAGGGTTGTTCAGACCCCTAACATTAAGGGTCACTACTTTCAGGGGCGGCATCACTCCCAGGGAAGCAAAGCGCTGTGCAGCAAGCTCGGGATCAGTGGAAGGGGCGCGCGGGGCAGGGGCGCAGGGAAGGCCAGAATCGGCTCCGCATATGTTCGGACAGTATCGGACACGACCCCCCCAACACCAAACCAGCTTCGAAACCCCCCCAAAACCAACCCATGGCAACCAGCCAAAACCAAAAACAAGAAAAACACCCCATAGTCTCAGTCCAGCCCAAATGGGCGAGTCTGCAGAAAACAGTCAAGTGGACGTTCAGCCACACACCTCCAACCTCACCCCCCCAACCCCCAGCCCCAACCCAGCATCGAAGAAGCTAAGAGTCTCTCCCCCCAGAGAAAAGTTAGGCCGTCTGGGCCACGCCATTAGATGCAGGCATGTTCCTGGCCGCAGTCCTCAGGGCCTCCGCCATATCCGCCCTGATGGTAGGGGAGTCAGGTCGACTCGCTGGTGCTGACGATTGGCGCCTCCTCGATCTCCGTCGGCCTCGCCGCTCGGGGCGCCTCCATGCGGGTGTCGCCCCTTCTTCCTCTGTAGCTGTGAGTCCCAGCACCCCACAGACATCTTGTAAGGAGCGCAGCTGATGTAGCACCCCATTCCATCGGAAAATAAGACGGAAGGGGTGACCCCAGGAGTAGTTCGTCTCATGCTCTCGCAGAAAGTCTGTAGCAATGCGGAAAGACCTGCGCTTCCGCAGTGTGATGGCGGACAGGTCTTGATAGAGCGCCACGGGTCGTTCTCGGAAGGACAGCGGCTGCTTCCTGCGGGCCTCTGTCATAATGCGCTCCTTTAGGGGAAAATCCGGCAGGAATGCCAGGATATCAGGTGGGGGTGCCGATGATTGGCGCTGGCGGCCCACTCTGTGTGCTCTGTCTATGCGGATCGGGAAGTCCGCTCCTTCTCCCAAGATGTCGCGGAACAGGTCCTGCAAATAGGCCACTAGGTCCGCACCCTCATCCGCGGACGGAACGCCCCGCACCCGGATATTATTCCGCCTGGATCTGTTCTCGAGGTCCTCCGAGTGGGCCTGGAGCTCGACACACTGCTCCCGTAGGCGGAGGACGTCCTGCTGGAGATGAACTATCTCCTCGTCGCGGCGCTGGGCCGCCGTTTCCACCGTGTCGACTCGTTCGCCCAGGCCTTCGATTTCTCTCCGCACTTCACGGACCTCTCCCGCCACCTCAGTCTTGAGAGTCTGAAATTCCTCCTTGAGGGAGCTGAATAAGTCCTCCATGAAGGACCTCGTGACAGGCGGTTCGCCCCCGGTGGCGTCCGTTGAGGCTCGGGAGGACCCCGGGGATGGCTGCGCCCTGTCGCGTAGTTGCTGGGCCCTGCCGAGCATGTCCGGCAAAGTGCGATCTCCCCGTGTTGCGCCTCGTCTTCCGGCCATCCTGGCCTCCGCGGTAGTCGAGGCCCAGAGCCGGCCATTGTAGACGCGACCAGGCGCTCGTGGGCACCAGATGCGAAGTCCTCACCGAGGACAAGGGTAGTGCGTCACAGGCGACAAAATGGCGGCCCGGGTCAGGGCGAGACGACCACCGGGCCAGGCAGGGCGGTCAGCAATGTCCGAGCCGGAGGCCTTCAGCCGTGTGCCCCCAGGGAGGACAGCAGATGTGTAGGTGCCAAGAGAAACCCAGGCGCCCGTATGACCAGGGCGCGGGCGAGGGTCACCAGCATTAGTTCGGCAAAGACAAGATGGCGGGAGGGTAGAACCCAGGATGCCAGCCCAGACCAGCCAGTCTATGGGCGACCCTCAAATGGCCACGGGTCGGGGAAGTGCGAACCCAATGTCTCCCAGTACCATCGGTCAAAACGCCCGGGCCGGGCTCCGCTCAGACTTCACCGTTCCACTCCTCCAGGCTCGGGGTCCGCAAGGCGTCACACTCCGATACCCATGGCGGGGGAGTAGATCGTCGTCGCAGGGCAGGGGTCTGTCGTCTAGCGATGGTCCCGATCACCAGGGCGCCGGTCAGGAAGCCTCCACACTCCGCGAAGTCCGTCGAGTCCGTCCCCCGGGATCTCCTGCTTTCAGCACTCGACTCCGCCGAGGCGCGCGGACAGCGCCGCAGTATGCTCCGCCTCCAGGCCCTTCTCCTCGGGGCAACCCAGGCTCCTTTTCTCGGTTCGATCGTTGAACAAACTTTTAGGGGACTTCCCCCGGGGCAACAGAAGTCAAAGTGGTATCAAAACGTGCCCCAAGAACTCCGGCACAGTTCTCTCGCCCGCAGTGCGACCGCGGGGGGAGAGAAGCGCAGGAATCGGGGCTCGAGCTGAGCCGGGCCGGAGGAGCTACGGGAGGAAGCGTCCGCTCACCCCGCCATCTTGGCCACGCCCCCCTATTACATATTTAAATACTAAAATAATTCTCATACTTTTTTTTATTTGAAAATGATTAAAAAAACAGTATTAAATCATTTTTATTTTTGTTAGCACCCACCATATACCCCTACAATCCTTACAAGCAACACCTAACACTAATTATTCACACTATTAACATAAGCGAATTATCAAGAAATAAAACATTATTATTATTTAATTAAATGTAATTTCTACAATATACTGCCACAAAATATACAATACACTCCTAAAATGTTATACAAATTAATTTCACAATAAACATAATACATTTGAATTTTTAATATTAAAAAAATAATGATAATATTAAATCAAAAGCAACAAAAAAGAAACATCAGGGGACACATTGCAGAATAATATCGGACTTCACAGATATTCCACACCATCAAAATATTGCACGGACATAACAGTGAATGGATCAAGGGGACGTGTGCTCTTCAATATCTGAGGACCTTTTGGGATGCGTTGGTCATATGGGAGCTGCCCCTTTTCTCTACTTTTGTTAAAGATCAAGCAGAGGAATGGAGCAAGTCTATTGGAGTTCAACTAGTAGAGCTCAACAGGGATCCCATTCGGTCCCGTGGCCTTGCCAGAGCGTATACCTCCAATAGCCTGCATCACCTTATCATTCGTGAGTGGGGAGTCAAGTTATTTAGGGTCATCGTCTGAGAGTGTAGGCAGTTGAATATCCCTAATCATTACCTTTTTGTTCCCCTCTGTGTACACCCCCTCTGAATGGTATACCTCCCCGTAGTAGTTCGCAAACCTGTTGGCCATGGCCTGTGGGCCAGTGATCGCGCTAGAGTCATCTCCCTGCAGTTCAGATACCAGCCGCGACACCCACTCCTTCCTCTCCGGCCACACAATTAATTTCCCTGCCTTATCTCCAAGCTCATATATCCTACTCTGGGTCTCACCATGCTGTGCCCTGGCACTCTACCTTGCAAGGCTTCCAAACTTGTCCTGACGTAACCTAGAAGGAGGAGACCCACAGGAGTAACTCCCTGGGATATTTCCGAATCCAGAGTCAGTACCGCTTCCTCCGTCTTCACCAAGTCTGCCTGCCGTTCCCTTTTTTCTGCACTATCAGGGACAGGACCTCACCCCTAACCATGGTTTTAAACGCCCCCCACAGGGTCTGGGCTGAGTCTGCTGTGCCCTGATTGTCATGAAAATACCTATCCATGGCCTTGACTATATTTCTCTTGACAGCCGGGTCTCTCAAATGCCAGGGGCTGATGGGGGCAATCCTGCCAGCTGGGACCCGATCGAATTCGAGCTGCAACCATGCCGGTGAATGGTCCGAGATGCCTCTCCCAAGGTGCTGGACATCCCGGACCACATATACCTGGACGGCCAGGACTAAAATATAGTCTATCCTGGACATGGTGTGGTGTGCAGCAGACATGTGTGTATACAGCACGCCTCTTAAATTGTACTGCCGACAACTGTCAACCAAGCCGGTAGTATCCAGATAGTCAGAACTCCACCTCTGCGCCGGTTGTAGCGTTCTGGCTGGGTGCCAGTCCTTTTCACCATCTACCACGGCATTAAAATCTCCTCCCAGAGCCAGGATGCCCAAAGGCAACGTTAAGAAAATTGCGGTCACACATCTCGAAATGTATCTGCCTGCAAACCTGGTGGGACATAGATGGAAAGAAAAGTGGCGACCTTCTCATTGACCCTAGATACCAACATACTTACCCTGCTGATCAGACCAAGTAGCTTGAATAGTCAGGAGAAAGGAATTTTTTATTAAAATGCCAACCCCCTCGACCCAGACGTGAACCCCGCATGTGCCACCAGTTTGTAGCCTCCCTTGTGGAAGGCCATACACCTGTTTCCGATGAGATGTTTTTCCTACAACATTACCATGTCCAGGGAGTGATGTCTGATGAACTGGCTGACCATCCCCCTTTTGATTTTGTAGCCCAACCCGTTTACATTCCAGCTGAGCACTTTGATCGCCGATCCCGTCTTACCATTTGACATTAAGCTGGCATGAAAGTACCGTCACATTATCTCCTGATGTCACAAACATGAAACAATCTTCGTCACCTGATGTTAAATAAACTGAAGCAACTGCAAACAAATCCACAAACCCCAAAACCCTCGACCCTCCCAACGCCCTTCCCTGCATCCCTGCTCACAGCTTTCGCCCATCCCCATCTAGCAGTGTGCTTGTCGCCCCTTAATCTAACTACTGACTAACTAAAAGTAGAAAAGAGGAGGAAATCAGAGCCCCGTCCCCCAACCCGATTTCAGAACAGCCCCACCCTCCGCCTGCCACTACTCTTAGTCCACAGGGTCAAGTCAGACGAGGTACTCGTGGGTGAGACCCACTACCTGACAGACTCGATAGTCATTTACACAGTGGTCTCCGTCATTCCTGCTCCTGTATGCCGCCACCACCATCTCGATCTTGTCCCTCTGGCCCACTCGGGGAATGGCTGTCCAACCAGTCTGATGCCACCTACATATTGTCGAAAAACCAAGCTCTCCCCTCGACCCCCACTATCAACTGGGCCAGAAACATTATTGCATATTTTAGACCTCTGTCTCTGAGCTTCTTCTTCACTCCAAGGAAGCTTTGGCGCTGCCTCTGAACGGCCTGCATGAAGTCAGGAAAAAAGGAAAGAGTTGCGTATTCATATTTCAAGGGGCTCCTGGAATGGAAAGCCTGCATGATAGCGTCTCGGTCCCTAAAGTTCAGTACCCTAACAATCATTGGGCGGGTGGGCGATCCAGGCCTGGGTCTCCCCCTGGCACCCTGTGTGCCCGTTCGATCATGAAGTAGTTGCCCAGTCCCTTAGGCTTGAGATGATGTCCTCAACAAATATATCTGGGGCCGGGCCTTCGGCCTTCTCAGGAACACCAATAATACAAATATTGTTCCGTCCATCCCTCCCTTCATACTCATCCAGTTTCCGAACAGTGAGGTCACTGGCAGCCCTGAGGTCCCGAAACCACCTGCTAAAGCAAAGCCACATCGTCTGTTAGGCTTACAGTCTTGATGTCAAGAGATTTGACTTTCTCACTTGCCTTGGTAAGGTCTGCACGGATGAGATTGACCTCAATGGTGACCGTGTCTAGTTTGTTGTCCAGCGAGTCCACCTTTTGTCCAAGGGAAGTCTTGACGCCATTGATAGCCACCATCACATCTAGCAGCGTCGGCTCAGCCAGTGGACCAGTGGAGTCTCCCCCCAATGACTGAATCTTCCTCGACTCCGGTGGGGATATTCTGGGCATCGTGAAGCAGTCCAGCTGGTTGGTTTTGATATGTTTAGCCCCCTTTGCAGTCCTCGAATGCTGCTTGTCAGCGTCGGGTTGAGTCGCCATCAGTAATGCCTCTTCAGGGGCCTACGGGGCTCTCCTGCTCACCAAACCACAGCGGTGTCACACGGGCAATCAAGAAATGACCCCGTGTCGTGCCTCCCAATGGAGGAGACAGCCCCGCAGATGGGGTTAAGCAGGATGGCGTGGCAGGGGCTCTCCTCCTCATAGCAGGTCGTCAGCCAATATCAGCGCTCCTCTGCCACCACACGAAGAAATTCCGACCACCACTCCAGGCTGTGGCCACTTGGACGCCAGGGCAGGCCCACGACCAAGTGGCAATGAGGGTCCCAGGCGTGGGGTCTCAACCGATGACACCAAGCGGTAAACCAATGCGAGCCCCCATGCAGGCTGCCCCCTCATGGCCAAGACACAGCACGGCACAGCCGCGCCACTCCCTACCACTGCAGGGTGTTCTCCAGCCGGGAGGCGGGGGGAAGGCTCGTCCCAAGTACAACGGCTCCTCCACCAGGGCAATGCGGGCGGGTCCCCCCAACAGCGTGGGCCTACCGGGAGCGGTCAAATCCACAGTTCTCCGACCACCCGAGCTCTGTTCACGCTCCCACAATGAGCGACACCTCTCTGCCTGAGATGCGCTCCCCACCTTAACGGTGGGCGCCACACCGCAGCCCTCCAGGCCACTCCCATGCCGTGGCCGCAAACAGTATTTCATTGGTACCGGGGCCTGACCGGCAACTTCCGGTGTCGGCCCCTGTGTTGTCGCACTTGTTGTTGGCCGGCTCCTGCAGCACTCGAGCCCCAGGCTCCAGTTGATCGGCAGGCCTATGATGGCAGTGGGGCCGGAGTCGAGCTACAGAGCACCACTTCACAGCAGCAGACCAGCGGCAGGTTCAGGCGACAGGATAAGTGGCAGGATATTGGGGCAGGGGGCCAGGTCCGGCGGAGCCGAGCTCTCAGAAGGCCATCTTGGACTGGTGCGTGAATCCTCCCCCTGAATTTTTAATAAATATTATCAATTAAAAAATGTATTGTAACCTAATTAAAATGTCATTTACTTCCTAGCATATACACCAACAAAACCCAAACCCACACCTAAAATTTCAGTTAAAATATTTAATTACAACATTTACATAATTCAGTATAAACTAAATACTCATAAATAAATAAAAGTATTATAATTAATTTACTTTCCAACCTGTATTCTGATAAACCATCTAAAATAAAAAAAAATCTTACACAATTAACATAATTAATAATCAATTAAATAATTAATATTTAATTGACAATTAGTTATTTAATAATTAAAATGAAGTTACTTCCCACCCAGTACCCCTATAAACTCCACAACCTCACATAAACAGCAACAGCTGCCCCAGCGAAGAGGCGTCCCGGCGCTGCTAGATCCAAAAAAGACAGAACCTGAGAGCAAGCCAGTCATGGACAGCAGAAGCCTATAATGGTGGGAAGAGAAAGGTTTTAATAGTTTTCCAGAAAGCCAACAGGTTCTTCATTTCACGAATGTGGACCTGCAAGGAGTTCCATAATTTGTCTGCCAAGACCCGAAAAGACTATGCCCACTGCGGCATAGTTTAGTCCGTGGTACAGCAAGTTACGCTGGGGAACATACAGGGTCAAAAGTGAACGCAGTAGGGCCGGGCTCCCAGATTTAAGGATCTTGAATGCCAAAACAAGAGCCTTAAACTGGATCTGAGATGCAATCGGAAACCAATGTAACCTTCCCATCATAGCTCTAACAGAACACCTGCGGGGGAGACCGACCAGAATTCTCGCTGTCGAGTTTTGAACCTGTTGGAGTAGCAATATCTCAGCTTTGTTTGCGCCCTGGAGCTGCACGCTGGCATAGTCCAAACGCGATAATATCGTAGCTTGGACAATAAGCTGACGTACTGTTGGGTCGAAGTACTTCAGAATGGGTTTAAGGCCTCTTAACAGGCCCACACAAGTAGCTGCCACTCTCTTAGTGTGGGTCTGAAAGTTAAGTGAGGAGTCCATTCAGACTCCTAAGTTCTTAACTAGAGACTTTTGCACTGGCATCTAACACTAATAATATAATTAATTATCAATTAAATAATTAACATTATTTAAAAAATGAATTATTGAATAATTAAAATTTAATTATTTCTCACCCTG
>NW_028244646.1:0-47103 GCF_964263255.1 Lissotriton vulgaris
TTGGGGTTGTAGTGAATACATAATTGTGTCCAGTGATATAATGCATACAATATGATCGGGGTATGCGTTTGTGAACCTGGTGGGTAGGGCTACCAAAGGCTAAAAAACGTCATTCTTTTACAGTACATGCATCTATTTAATAAACTGTTGGTTTTATCAACAGAGGTGATAATAAATCATCAGCTACCATCTCTTTTTCAGTTACCCACACATGTAGCTACTCACCAACCCATGCAGCCACTTATACACAAAATGAAACACTGATACATATATTTAAATATTTAAGCATTACTCGCTCATATATGTATTCACTAAGATAAACTTAATAAGCCAGTTAACCAATCATTTTTTTTTTAAAACATCCATTTAGACACTTATTTAAACAATTATTCTTCCATCGACCTTTACATATACATATATAAAACATATTTATTTTTCAGAAAGACACACATTCACTGGATGGTGTCATCAGTGATGTCATGAGTGATGTCACTGACCATGTCATGAGTGATGTAATATGTGACGTCATCAGCAGTGCATTGCAGGCGCGCAAGTTATAGTGAGTCCAACTAACTATAACGTGGGAATTTCAATGGTTTTATGTCAGTAAAATTTAAAAGTGAAAAGATAAGTGGGAAAAGAAAAGAAAAACCACAGTTGCCAAAAGAGAAAAAAAAATGTTTTATATATATGAATCCAAAACGTGCCAACATATAGGACACACCATGGCAAAGGAACGGAAAGATACAAAAACCAACCAAAGGGGACGGTGGAGAACCAATCCAAGATCAGCTAACCCAATCAGGTCTAGGGGTATAGCTTGTGAGCAAACTGAGTTAATTTGGTTGGTTTTTGTATCTTTCCGTTCCTTTGCCATGGTGTGTCCTACATGTTGGCACATTTTGGATTCATATATATAAAATATATATATTTTTTTCTTTTGGCAACTGTGGTTTTTCTTTTCTTTTCCCACTTATCTTTTCACTTTTTTCTCTTTGAGGGAATCTCTTCCTTCACTTTACACATCTTAGGACTTTTTGGTGGAGGTTATTTGTGTCTTGACTTGGCTCCCCATTGTATGGGGATTATAATTGGGTACAAATTTATTGTTACAGCCCTGAAGAAGTCATTGGGTAATTTCCCTTGACGAAACACGGGTTGGCGTTTGGCTGTTGTATACTGTATCAAGACTGTACTGCTGTATCTACAAGTCTTCGTGAACATCTTGGATTAAGAAAATAAAAATAAGGACTTTTCATAACTTGGATGCACAAATATGGACAATGAATTTCTTTGATTAGATATTATCTGTATAAACTCACAGATACGTGTATTTTTGTGCTCAGGGAATCCTACATGTTCTAATTGTGACAACAATTACTTTGTAATTGTTGGCTTTTTGACAGCAGTGGGTGGTAGCTGTCTTGTGTTCCCTTGATGCCACTTCAAAATAACAGTTTTTTCACTTAATGCTGCATGGGCTATGCGCTGTGAATACCTCACCACCTGCTTTTCTAGATTGTGTTTTATGTATATTGTTCATGTTTTTTATTTTTTTGCCCTGGAGCGCTCCCGGTGCGCCTACCGGTGAGCGTCCCGTAAGCGCTATTGCCGCGAACGAAAACATCATCGTGACGTATCTCGTAGCCACGTCCACGTGATACACATGGAGTAAGTGCCCCCGGAAGCACCCAAGCGCATACGATCGCGCTACGTAAGTGCCCCCGGGCGCGCCCCAGGTCGCGTAAGCGCGTCGGGTCATGTGACCTGAAAATAACACTTTTCATTGGTTCAGAACAGTTTTTTTTCCAAATGATGAAAGCCCCCACCTTTCTTCCTCATTCTCACTTTGTACTTTGACTGAGGAAGACCTGTTTGCAGACTTGTTTGTATTGAGAAATGGCTACAGTAGCAGCAGCAGCAGGAGCATCTCAACCACCACCACCACCACCACCACAAGGACCACCACAACACCACAGTGGTGGTGAAGAAGAAGAGGAGGAGGAGGAGGAGGAGGAGGAGGAGAGGCAGTTCCTGCCTGAAGATAATACCCCCTATAAACCCAAGGAGCACTTTGTGTGGGAGTTTTTTAAAATCCCTAGGGGACTAAAAAAAGTAAATGCTCCAAAAGTCACATGTGTCATCTGTGGCACTGTACTTTCCAGGGGGAACCCTGCAAAAAAGTATTCATTTGGCAACAATACAATGATTCGCCATATGCAACGCAAGCACCCAAACAACTATGCTGTGGCAGAGGTCAGAGAACTGACAAGAAACCCTCCCCAATCTTCTCGCAGCACCTCCAAAAGTAAACAACCCACTCCATCGGGTCCAGAGACAAGGGAGATGGTCCCAAATATCCAACCCCAGTTTGGAGATTATAAAATAGTTTGTAAATTTGCGGGACTACAATTTGCAATGGAGAGCAAAGTATCAAACTGATCAACCGTGCTGGAGACAATCAAAACTGCAAAAAGAAACCTTAATTTTTTCATGATTTTTTTTTCTCCAGTTGAGCCGTTTACAATTCCCAGTTTTTTGTTTGTCCCCATAAAAATTACAAAAAAATATAAAATTGTTCATAAAAGCCAAAAAAGTAAAACATTTAAAAAAAACAGTAAAAAAAATATAAAACAACAAAAAGAATTGAAAAAACAGTTCTTTTTAGAATACCTCCAATTTATAAAAAAAATGCTACATTTTTTAAAAACTGTCATTCTTTTTTCTTCAGGCTATGCGTACTGGTACACGCACCGGGGTGTGGACCGAAAAAATATGTAACAAAATAATGAAGGAGTGAGCATTAGGGAAGGGGACAGAGAGAGTGATGCTAAGAGAAAGAGAGCTAGAGGGAGCAACACAGAGGGACTGTGTAATAGATAGTAAGACAGAGAGAAGGTGTAAGAGGGTGTAAGAGAGAAAAGGAAAATGAATAAGGGAGCGAAAGAAGGGAAGAGAGGAAGAAGACTAAAGGAGAGTGATAAAAGCTCTTAATTCAGGTTTAGTAGGAAGAGCAAGTTTATTGATGCAACCATCAACAGCAAGACTCAGCAACTGACACAGTATTCAGAAAGTAAACACTCCATCAATGATGTAGAACACACAGTGTTCCATTGAAGAGACAGTACCCATAACACATCCCCTTACCAATATAAAAGAAAAGATAAATAAGATCAGGAATAACAAAAGCTTAAAGGAATCTGTATCAAAACAAAATAACTTAATACAGAAGGATAAAACAGCATACAAGGAACCGTACAAGATAATTAATACAGAACATAATCTTTAAATTTCCTGGGAAGTTGTCTCCTCCTAGGAACCATTCTTGAACTATCAAGAACACTATCTTATCTTTGGCTAGGAGAAGAGCAGGTATGACTGGAATTATCAATAGGCACAGAACCACTATTGGAATGACTATTAAACTCGGTACACGTTGCTAATCTAGACATGTTCCAAGTGCACCCATTGTCTAAAGTCACAACACTTTTCCTAATAGCAGCAATGATGAAAGACTACTGAAATTGGAAGTACCCTACTCCATTGGTGGAAGCTCGGGCGGAGTCTAAGATGGCGGAGTGAGGGCTCTGCTACGTGGCAGACCGAGAGCTCTCCCCCTCCACTGGAGTCAGCAGATTGCTAGGTTATCCCTAGTAGCAGCTTAACCGGCATTGTAAACTGAACTTTTAGGAAGCAAAATGCGGATGCATTAGCGAGATTGATTACGCAAAAGAACGAAAAGCAACCGGCGTCTTGCATTCTCTCGCTCCTTGCTCCCTTCTCATCTGCAGGCTCTTTGACGGCAACACAACGGGCGCGGTGGCCGCCTTTGGCTGTCTTTGAGAGTTTTTGAAAATTGGCTTCGAAGAAAACAAAAAGAGAGCGACATTTCGGCTTCTTTCTCTTACCTGCAGGCTTTCCGGGGGCCTCCCGGCGGCTGAGTAACCGATGCAGTGGCTGCCTCAGGCTATACGGCGAGCATTTGGAAACTGGCTCGCCAGACCTAGAATCGATTTGTTTGGGCTGTCTGGGACACGGAAGGCGGCCAAATCGGCATTTGTAAGCCTGCACAGAGCTATGTCGCCCAAACATCCATCACGTACTACACAGACAACAAAAAACTCTGCAACTGCAGCTGCAATGGCCGCTCCCTCTATCCCTGTAGCCTCTACTTCCTTGGCTACTTCAACTCCTGCGACAGCTGCGTCAATGGCAGCATCTACAACTACAACTACAACCACGGGGCAGCGGCAGCAGTGTTGGCCCAGGTGAGCCTCACGGCAAACCTTGCTTCTACCATACAACCCCTACCCTCGCACATAGCATCCCAAGACTCAGCGATTCTGAAGGGGAGCAACTGGAAGGCGGCAGGTTAGACGATTCGGCGCCCTCCTGTACTAACTAATTGTGGAACAATACCAAAAGTGCTTGTTCTGAAGGGTGCTAGTGCTGATACTGCTGATGGTTCAAAGACTGGGGGGGGTTTCGGGGAAGAATTCAGCCCCCCGCTTAGTGTCAGGACACAAGACACTCCCATAACAATAAACGAAATTGAAACACAGGCGCTAGCACATCCATCATTAGGATTGTCTAAGGATAGCACCGCCCCCATCACAGAAACAGGGCCAGCAGCGATAGCCCCCCCAACTGGGCCACTACTGGATAAAGTCAGCAGCGATGACTACGTCGCCTCTCCTAGGGGCAACGAGACTCAAGAGACTCAGGAGATCCTAGAGGACTCGGAGGTAACAGAAGGAGCTAATGAGGCAGTGGGGGGGGGCTACCCTCGTTAGAAACTTCCACAATGCTGCCCGGTGCTTCAGGGTGCTCTAGAGAGACTTTGTTTGACATATCTACGTCCACTGCCACAACTTCAGCGCCAATGGAAGAAGAAGATACTGGACGTGGGGTGAGTCAAACTGGCGATTCCTTTTTGGAATTGGTTGAGGAGCAGCCCTCCTTTGAGGACCTTGATGATGAGACAGAGGAGGAGCAGGATAAGCCTACAGACAACTCTTTGACCAGGGTGTCCTCACGAAGACGTAGAGGCAAAGCTAAGGCAAGCTACAAGAAGAGGGGGAAAGTTTTGTCTAACCTGACGCGTCCTGCAGGAGTAGTGCCCCTAATTGCTAAAAAACTGGCTACTGACAAAAGTCCGCTAAGGAGATGGATCGAGGCCAAGGGGCTAGTTAAGAACATGGCGCTAAGGCTTTCAGGGGGTAGCCCCACAGATAATGAGACATCACAGGTCCATATACCGAGGCCACTCAGCGCGCACACCCCCAGGAGTGCTCCCTCTGAGACTGCCACAGGAGAGAAGGATCAATTGCCATCATATATAGGCTCTATTCAGCCGGTTTTTGTAAATACAAATACAAACACAACTAAACCATCTGATGAGACATTGAATCCAATAGAGGGGAACGGGACGGGAGATACTGGTCACTCCCAGTTGGATACTATACTTAAACTTTTGAATAGCCAAAGGGGAGACTCGGAAGAGCATTATCAACAATTGAAAAGTGACAACGTAAGACTGCAAACTTCCATATTAGATCTAACTTCCAGCCTAACTAGCGTCACACAGGAGATAACAGAGCTTCAGCAACGCACAGTTGCAGTAGAAGAGGAGACATCACGGATTGGTCTCACTGCGGAGCGTCATGATGCTCAGATAGCCCAACTACAGGGGAAAATCGAGGACTTGGAAAATCGGCAAAGGAGACCCAACCTTAAAATTTATGGAATTCCGGAAGGACTAGAGTGGTCTGACCCTAGGGCATTTCTGGTGAAACTGTTACCTTCCCGGAACTCTCTGACTGGGATTAGGACTCCCAAATACAACAAGCACACCGACTCCCACTCAGCTTAAAACAGCAGCACAACAAATTTCCACACCCGTTTTTATTACACTTTGGCAATTTCCTGCTTCGACAAGCCGTATGGCAAAAAGCCAAACCCAACACCCCAATAACTATTGGCAATCTCTCCATCTTTGCTCGCTCAGATCTTAGCAAAGCTACAATGGACAAAAGATGGGAAATGCGAAAACTAATCGATCCAGTCAATAAGTTGGGAGGTCAAGCATATTTGCAGGAACCAGCCAGACTTAAAGTTATCATGAATGGGCGTACAAATTTCTTTAGTGACGTTCACGAGGCACAGGCATTTTTGTCTAGTATCAATAGAAGCAAGGATTGAAAAGAATGGGGAAAAAATAATTTTTGAGGGGGGCTTTTCCCTATTTTTCGCAAATGACATAAGTATTTTAGACAGATAGTAATGGGAATGCGAAGGATACGGGAAATTTAAGGTTGAAGGGGGGGATTGAAGTGTTAATCACAAGGTATCACTAGGTATTACCAGATAGTGGTGAACCTATAAATTATTCTGTTAAATATATCATTATGGCATCATGGTTTTGACACAGCATTAGTAATAGCTGCAACTTCAGGGGGGAGGGAGGCTCGGATTTTCTGCCGCAGGCGCTGCCTCACCAACGGCAGCAGATAGCGAGGGGGGGGTGGGTCTCCGCAGTCAGGGGAGGGTGTGGAAGGAAAGGGTAGGGAGGGGAGGGTGGAGGAAAAAAAAAAGAAAAATATTTTTAACCTGGTAAAGGGACAAAACGTAATATTTGATTTTGTAAAAAAAAAATGTTTTTTCTTAGGACAGTATTTGAAGAACAACCCATATGGCTTAATAGAGATGATGGAATGGATGTTGTTTGTTGTCATTCTGCTTTATATCAGTGATGCATAATACTAAATGCTTGGCATGGAACGTCTCAGGGCTGAATAACAAACGTAAAAGGCGGTTAGTTGCAGAAGAATTAAGACTCTATAACCCCCATTTAGTATTCTTGTCGGAAACACATATCACAGATAAAGACAAGAAACTGCTGAATCAACTGGGATTGGAGCTGATAGTAAGCTCAAGTGTGGTTTCTCTAACCAGGGGGGTTGCAATCCTGAAAGATAAAAGATTTAAAGCAGAAATAATTAAATCAATCCACGACAAAAGGGGAAGGTGGGCGATTACTCAACTCTGCATCAACAATATGAAGTTTGTAGCCTGTGTTGTGTACGGTCCTAATATAGATGAACTCAGAATATTTGATCAGCTAAATATAGCATTATTAGACTGGGAGGGAGAATTAATAGTGATGGGAGATTTTAATTGTATCTTGAATTGCCAAATAGGCACTACTTGACCAGGTAATCAGAAACGAATGTCCAAAACTAGAACTTCTATTCTAGATTTATGCAAGATGCACAATGTCAAAGATGTATGGAGGTACTTACATCCAAATTCTCCTGGCTACACATATTATTCAGCACCTCACAAATTATGCTCCCGACTAGACTTGGCCTTTGCCTCAGATTACCTGTTGAATTCTGCATCAATAGTCATCTACCCCCGCATCTCATCCGATCATAACCCCATCATGGTGGAACTTTCAATCTCATCGAATCGCTAACCTCCCAGACCTTTTACGTTCCCTAGGAATCTAATATCAGACACGACCTATATTTTACAGTTAAAACTTCATATAATAGAATTTCTAGACATCAACAAAAACACTGCTTCAAGTCAAGTCAAGTCAAAGGATTTATATAGCGCACTACATACCCAGAGGGTCTCAAGGCGCTTAAGAAGGGGTGGGGAGTTACTTGTCAAATATCCACGTTTTAAGTTGCTTTCTGAATGCTAGGTGGTTCTGGGTAAGGCGAAGGTAAGTGGGAAGAGAGTTCCAGGTTTTAGCTGCCAGGTAGGAGAAGGATCTACCTCCCATGGTGGTCTTGTTGATGCGAGGTACAGTGGCAAGGGCTTGGTTGGAAGATCAAAGCTGGCGGGAGGGGGTGTAGAAGGACAGTCGTGTGTTGAGGCATTCTGGTCCGATTTCGTAGAGTGCTTTGTGTGCGTGGGTTAGGAGCCGGAAAGTGATCCTCTTATTGACGGGAAGCCAGTGGAGGTTTTTCAGGTGACCAGAGATATGTTCTTTACGCGGGATGTCTAATATGAGCCTTGCAGAGGCGTTTTGGATTCGTTGGAGTTTTTTCTGGAGTTTAGCGGTAGTCCCGGCGTATAGGGTGTTTCCGTAGTCCAGGCGGCTCGTGACCAGTGCGTGGGTGACCGTTTTCCTAGTTTCGGTGGGGATCCAACGAAATGTTTTTTTGAGCATGCGAAGAATGTTGAAGCAGGATGAGGAGACGGCGTTGACTTGTCTGTTCATTGAAAGTGAGGAATCCAGGATGATGCCCAGGTTCCGTGCGTGGTCTGTCGGGATGGGTGCTTTTCCAAGGGCTTCTGGCCACCAAGAGTCGTCCCATGCGGAGGGGGAGGAACCTAAGATGAGGACTTCTGTTTTATCAGAGTTCAGTTTCAGACGGCTGTGTTTCATCCATTCGGCTACTTCTTTCATTCCTTCATGTAGGTTGGTTTTGGCGGTGCTAGGGTCATTGGTGAGGGATAGGATCAGTTGAGTGTCATCCGCGTAGGAGATGATGTTTAGGTTGTGTTGGCGGGCGATGGCCGCGAGAGGGCTCATGTATACGTTGAAAAGGGTGGGGCTGAGATAAGATCCTTGTGGTACGCCGCAGATGACTTCAGTGGCTTCTGACTTGAATGGTGGGAGCCGGACTTTCTGGGTTCTTCCGGTGAGGAATGCGGTGATCCATTTCAGTGCTTTTCCTTGGATTCCGATATTTCTGAGTCACTGTAGAAGGGTGCTATGGCAGACTGTGTCAAAGGCTGCGGAGAGGTCGAGGAGGATGAGGGCGACTGTATCTCCATTGTCCAGTAGGGTTCTAATGTTGTCTGTTGCTGCGATGAGGGCGGTCTCAGTGCTGTGTTTTGCTCGGAAGCCGGACTGTGAGGAGTCGAGGGATTTGTTGGCTTCGAGGAAGGCGGCGAGCTGGTTGTTGACAGCTTTCTCGATGACTTTGGCCGGAAAGGCAGGAGCGAGATAGGGCGGTAGTTTTTGAGTTCGGTGGGATCAGCTGTGGGTTTCTTCAGGAGGGCGCAGAGTTCAGCGTGTTTCCAGCTTTCCGGGAAGGTGGCGGATTTGAAGGAGCAGTTGATGACATCTCGGCGGTGCGGTGCTATGATGGAGTCTGCTTTGTTGAAGATGTGGTGAGGGCATGGGTCTGTGGGGGAACCTGAGTGGATGGAGTTCATCAGGCGGATGGTGTCCTCAGTGGAGATTGTGTTCCAGTCATTAAGGATGTTTGAGGGGGGTGGAGGTCCAGCAGATGGTTGGGTGGTTGGTCTCCGGGTTGGTTGTCGAAGCTGTTGTGGATGTCTGCAATTTTGTTGTGGAAGAATGAGGCTAGGGAGTCGCAGAGGGCTTGAGAGGGGGTGATGTCGTTAGAGTTGGCCGAGGGATTGGTAAATTCCTTGACGATGTTGAAAAGTTCCTTGCTGTTGTGGGCATTGTTATCTAGTCGTTCCTTGAAGGCGGTTTTCTTGGCCTTTCGGATCAGTTGATGGTGTATGCGGGTGGCGTTTTTGAAGGCGTCCTTGGTGCTGGTGGTTGGGTCTTTTTTCCAGGCCTTCTCAAAGGAGCGGCAGAGTTTCTTGGATTTCTTAAGGTCATCGTTGAACCAAGAGGCCTTCTTGCTGCCAAGTTTGATATGACGTTTTTTCAGTGGTGCTAGGATGTCGGCGCTGTTGGATAGCCAAAGGGTGAGGTTGGTGGCGGCTTGGTCGGGGTTTGATGAATGGGCTGGGGGGTTTAGCAGAAGCGATGAAGAGATCTGGTCGATGGTGATTTTGTTCCAGTTTCTTTGCAGAGTTGGTTGGGGGTGGTTGTTGGGTTTGGGCTTGTTGTAGGTGAAATGAACGCAGCTGTGGTCAGTCCAAAGGAGCTTCGTGGTGTGGCTGAAGGAGACATGATTGCTGGAGGTGAAGATGGGGTCGTGTTGGCTTCATGTTTAATAGTATGGGATGCTTGTAAGGCAAGCATCCGAGGGTTCACGCAATCTTACGTCCTGAAACAGAACTCTGAAAGACGTAAAAACGACGCAGCCTTGACTTCTGCTATTGCTGCTGGAGAGATTCAGTTAGCACTAGCCTTAAGAGATAACTTACCTACTCTGGAAATCTGCGCAAATCTTACCCAGCTAAAATATAAGACCAAAGAGAAACTTTAAAAAAAAAATAGCGCCCAGATACATAAATATACATTTTCCAATTATGAGGGTGGAGACAAAATAGGCAAAATTCTGGCCTTTAAAGTGGCTGAAGATAGAGTAGATTCCACGATTACTCAAATAACGGGACTTAACAACAAGAAATATAGTCAAGCAAAGGGTATCACCCAACAGTTTGCTAAATATTATGAAACTTTGTACACCCCGGAATGTACGCCTAGCGGCTCTGTAATTGAGGATTACCTAAAAGAAAATCCAACGAATCAGCTAACCGCGACTGAAGTAGACGCTTTGGCCATAGGCATAACGAGAAAGGAACTAAAAGAGGCTATACTATCATTGCCTATAGGGAAAGCCACAGGGGAAGATACCATTCCATTGGAAATATATAAACAATGCTCAGATGAACTAATACCTCCTCTTTTAGAAGTGATAATACATATTGGCAGGACAGGATTGGCCCCTAGCTCCTGGAATAAAGCTAAAATAATATTTTTCACAAAAAGGGCAAACCTAAAGAGGAGATGGGTTCATATAGACCCATATCCCTGATTAACTCAGACGCAAAAATTTTCGCAAAATGCTTGGCCAAAAAACTCGCACCATTCATGCCCAGAATTGTAAATATACAACAACACAGGTTTATAGCAGGGAGGGACACATCAGCCCATGTCAATACAGCAATAACAGCATTTGACATAGCAGAGGTAGAGGCCACCCCCCTTGCTATGATAATGCTTGATGCCGAAAAGGCATTTGACCGGGTGGGATGGGACTATTTATGGCATACACTGGGTTCTTTGGGCTTTGATGGGGGTTTCTAAATGGGATTCGTGCACTTTACGACAAACCAACGGCATACATTAGCTATGGAGGGCTTACTTCGTCGTGTTTTCCAATCTTGAGGGGCACTCGCCAAGGGTGCCCTTTATCACCTCAGCTATTCACTCTCTCACTTGAACCGTTCCTAAAGGCCTTGGATACCCAACCAGGAATAACACCATTCAAGACTGGCTTGCATAGCCTAAAAATTACTGCCTACGCAGACGACATTGCTATTTATATGTCTGAAATAATTGAGTCTCTAAGCGCTATTAATCTCGAAGCACTTAAATTCGGCAGAGTCTCAGGTTATAAATTGAACACACATAAAACTCAAATAATAGCTAACTTCGTCCCCCCTGCACCGGTATCAGAAATCTGTAAGCCTGCTACCTATCGCAGAGTTAAAATTACCTCAAACATTAAAGAACTTAACGCTATAAACTATAACGATCTAACGAAAACTACCATCTCGACTCTGAAAAAATGGCATCGACTTCCACTAACTCTAATTGGCAGAATGAATCTGATCAAAATGAAAATCATACCCAAATATTTATATTTGTTTAGATCAATTCTTTTGATTTTGAATAGATCTTTTTTAAAACAATTAGATGGGATTTTTGGTAACTTTATCTGGGGATATAAGAAGGCTAGAAGATCTTTAAAGGTATTGAAAAATCAGATAGGGTCTGGCGGCCTAAATTTTCCTGACCTGAAATTATACTTTTGGGCATCATATGTAAGACGCATACGGTCATTATTAAATATTGAGGATACATTATTTTACCATCATTTATTGCTAAAAGGCGATTCTTGCTACACATAACAGACCCAAACTACTACAAAAGGGTCAAGTTTAAGACCGCACGCGATATAATAAGAGTATGGAAGGATATTCTTGAATACTGTAAAACCACTATATATCACTCTCAGCTGATTCTATGGAACAACCCCGGCCTACCGAGCATATTCAGTGACGGAGAATTCCGCAGATGGCAGCTGAAAGGCATAACAGTTTTGGGTGATTTGTACAACTCTCAAGGCATGCTAGACTTTCCCACTTTGAAACATCTATATGGTCTGTCTGAAATACATAGGTTTAAATATTTACAAATCTATGATTTCTTAGTGCGTAAAAATAAAATCAGTAGCGTGTCAAGCGGTGGTATCTGGGATTGCTTAAATTCTAGGAAAGAGAAAGCAATTTTCAGCTTGACGTACAAATTTCTTATAGGCCACAGACCTGACGACAGCGATTTACTAGCCCAAAAATGGAACTCTAAACTTGGAACTAATTTTACAGGAAAACATATAATACAATCTTACACCAATATCCATAACTCTGTACGGTCATCTAGTCTAAGACTCCAACAATACAGAACCACCTACATGCTCTATTATACGCCCAAAAAAATCTCGAAATGGCTTACAAACAATGCTTTGGGAGACATAACTAAATGCCCGAAATGCGCCGAATATGCTGCGGATTTGGTGCACATGTTGTTTTCCTGTCCAATACTCGGGAAATACTGGGAAGAAGTGGGAAAAATAATGGCTGCTAAAAATATCCTTAGCTCCCTGATAACGGCGCCTATGGCACTATTTGATCTACATCTGACTAATCAACGACGACCTGCTTTGGCATCAATACTAATTTCATGCGCCAAATTAATACTAGCTAAGGCCTGGATTAGCCCTAATATACCTAATGTCATGGATTGGTGGTATTTAGTCATTGAAATTAAAACAATGGAGTGTACACTTGCAGAATTAAGAGGTACTCGGTCGCTTAAGAAATTTGAGAAAATTTGGGGAGACTTAGATTGAACTGAATGACGTAAAGACTAACTCCGACAGACAAATGGGTTATGTTGGTGTATCTTAGCCTCTTTTATTATGTTATTTGAATCATAAATTTCTGTGTATGTATGTGACATACCTGACCTTATTAATAACAATTTCTGTATCTAAACAAAACTTTCTGTAAAAATTAAGTTCATCTAAATCAAAACACAGAATGATGTGAAATAATTGTGAATATCTTGTTGTCTCGTACCAGGTGAAAATAAAATAAAAATATTAAAAAAAAAATAATTAAAAAAAAGAAATTGGAAGTACTCTTGTCTCCATATTTTGGCTTCTTGACAAGAACACTATCCCCAACATTCCATTTCCTATATCTGATAGCCATCCTTTTATCATAACGGTGTTTATACTTCCATTGATATTTAGCCAACGCATCTCTCCTTCTCAACTCGCTTTCAATGCTATCATCACAAACCCTCTCCGGAAGCCAAGCTGGGTTGAGTTTGGAATTAGCTAATCTCCCCCTCAAAGCTTCAAAAGGAGACTTTTGCATGATAGCATTGGGAACAGTGCGATGCGCCCACCAGGTCTCCCTCAACAAACTACTGAAAGAAACCTTAGACTGCAAAGCCCTCTGCGCACAACTTTTAACAACCCTATTCATTCGCTCAGTAAGTCCGTTCGCCTGAGGCGAATAAAGAGCTGTCTTCTGGTGAACAATCCCAAGATCCTTAAGAAAACAGTCCATTTCGTTGGAGGTAAATTGTACCCCATTGTCAGTAAGCACGTATTTAGGCACTCCCTCTGAGACAAACACATCCTTAAGAAACTCAATGATAGATCTAGAATTTACCATTCCCATGCATTTTGAGATCACCCACTTTGAAGTGTAATCCACCAGCAGTACCACTAACCTCTCATATGAAGGCATGAACTCAAAAGGACCCGCTATGTCCAACCCCACCTTTGTCCAAACCGTGGTAGGAACTTCTACTGGAGAAAGAGGAGAATGACTAGTGGTGTGTGATTTGGCAGCACACAAATGGCAATCTTTCACAACAGCTTCCACCATCCAATCCATACTAGGCCACCAGTATCTCTCTCCGATGCGAGCCTTGGTAAGATTCCTCCCCAGATGGCCCTCATGAGCCAGATTGACAAACTTCTCACGCAAATCATTTGGAGGTAGTAGTCTGCCACCTCTTAACAAATTACCTTGACAAAATGTCAAGTCATTCCTGACCGTCCAATAAGGCTTTAATTCACTATCCAGTTGATCATACCTAGGCCAACCTTCGCTGATGATATCACTCAAAGACCGAAAAACAACGTCATTATCAACACAACTTGACCATTCATCCTTAGACAAAGAAGATTCCAGTACCCAATTTATGCACTCCAGATTACCTGAAAAACAATCTCCTTCAATCGGCAACCTTGATAAACAGTCTGCAGGCTTGTTATTCTGACCAGCAATATACTGTACAGTAAAATTAAATTCCTGTAGACCTTCGCTCCATCTCTTCAGTCTAGGCATCATATGATCACTTTGATGACAAGAAAATATCTGAAAAAGAGGGCGATGATCCGATCTCACAACAAACGGAATGCCCCATAAAAAGAACTTAAAATGATATATTGACCAAAATACAGCCAACGCCTCCCTTTCAATGCAAGAGTAATTCAATTCTGCATCCTTCAAAGCTCTTGAAGCAAAAGCTACCACAACTTCCTCCCCATTCAGAATTTGAGAAAGTACAGTGCCAAGATCTTTAAGGCTGGCATCGGTAGTGACAATGGTTTTTAGTTTAGCATCAAAATGGCCCAGAGTGGGCATTTTGCCAATTTCAGTCTTTATCAAATTAAATGCATCCTCACAATCACTAGACCAAGTGAATCGTACACCCTTTTTTAAAAGGGATCCTATAGGCTCAACTATGCTGGCAAAACCTTTAACAAATTTGGAATAAAATTCCGCCATGCCCAAGAAAGACTTGGCCTGGTCTTTATCCTCTGGAGAAGGTGCTTTAATTCTAACTTTGGTTGTATCTCTTTCCCAGAGATTACATGCCCAAGGTAAGTAACTGAGTCCAAACCAATTCTGCATTTCTCTTTCTTAACTGTGTGTCCCCTGTCAGATAGTCTATTTAACACCGATCTTAAGACAGCATCATGCTCCCTGGCATCCACTCCATACATCAAAATATCATCCTGAAAGAACATTACATTATGTAGATCTCCAAGAACCATTTTCATAACCCTTTGAAAGCAGGCAGCAGCCAAGGCTAAGCCAAAGGGCATTCTCAAGAACCGATAAGCACCAAGGGGTGTGACAAAGGATGTTAAATGTCTAGACTCTTGATGTAAGACAATTTGGTGGTATGCAGAAGAGAGATCAAGAACACTAAACATGTTCGCTCCCTTCAAAATACTAATAGATTCAGAAATATTTGGTAAAGGTTGTCGATCAACCCAAATGCACTCATTTAATCCACGCAAATCCACACACATTCTTACTGCTTTCCCACCATCCTTGGGTGTCAAAACTATAGGATTGAACTATTCTGAAGATTCAATTTCTTCAATCACCTCTAATTTCAAATGTTTCTCAATCTCCAATCTCAAAGGCTCAACCATCATATGAGGGACTTTCCGAACCTTATGCACACATGGTTTAGTAGATTTCTTAAGAATAATCTTGTGTTCAAATCCCTTTAAACATCCGAATGTTTCTGAGCAAACTTTAGGAAATTCAGAAAAAATGTTGTTAGAATCAGACACAGTGCTAATTTCTTGAGAAAGAGAAGAGGGAACTAAGTCCTCCATAAAGATGACTTGATCATGAGGATTTTTAGCACAAGGATTAAGGATTATACGAAAATCATGTTGATGTTTCCACCCAAGAAGATTGTCCCCTCTCACAGCCACATAAACTTTTCCGGTGATTTCTTTACCTCTAAAAGAAATCTTAGCTACTGTATATCCCAAGATGTCAATCTTTGAACAACCATAACTTAAAGGAGCAATATCTGCACATCGACGATGCCAAGGTAAATTAACGAAATGTAACTTACTTCCAAAGAAAACCATGGAAAGTAAATGTGCTGTTGTGCACATCGTCGTTGTAAAAAAAATTGTTATCTTAATAATGCACAGCCGTGTGCATTGGTGTGAACAATTGCTATAGTAATTGAAAATTGCGCTGCTGTGCGCATCAGCGTGGTTGCTATGGTTACCAAAATGCGCTGCCATGTGCATCGGGGTGAAGAATTGCACGAAGAGATCAAAATGGCCGCTGCGTGATGACGCTATTCATTTTAAGCGTTAAGGTCAAAGTTCTGTGGCATCGCGTCACACCACGTTTCTAGGGGAAAGCCGATCCTGAAGCCGAAGCTGATTTGATTTCGAAGCCGATGGTGTCAATGCGAAGGTGAGCGCGCAGACCACACGCGATGTCACCCGCTGCCCAGACACACGCGATGCATCACTTGACTGCGTTTAAGAATAAACAGATCGTAACGGCCAACGTTGAACAGGTGAACAAGCCAAATAAAAGTTACTTGTTTAGCTAAATTTGTTCTGCGCAATCAGTACAGCAGTATTATCCATAAACACTGCGTTTAATAATAAGAAAGGCAATTTCAAACGATGAGGCAATCTAAATTTTGATGAAAAGAAGTGGTAAATCCAAACAAAGCAGAAATAAATCCAAATTTCGAAGTTTGTGCAGCACTGTATGATATCCAGTGTCCAATGTTCAGTATTAGTCCAATAACAGTGCAAGAGCAGTATTCAAAATGTAAGTTTGTCCAAACCAAGTCCAAGTCCAAATCCAAATTAAAATTTGAATTGTAGGGGAGTTGATGGTTGTAGGGACTTGTCCCCAATCAAGCCTTGACCCTCGTCGCCAGTGATAAAAGCTCTTAATTCAGGTTTAGTAGGAAGAGCAAGTTTATTGATGCAACCATCAACAGCAAGACTCAGCAACTGACACAGTATTCAGAAAGTAAACACTCCATCAATGATGTAGAACACAGAGTGTTCCATTAAAGAGACAGTAACCATAACAGAGAGGTACTGGGAGAATGTGAGTGGGTGTTGAAAGTAAAGGGAAGAAGAGTAAAGGATGGGGAATGAGGGGTAGTGTCGGAACCAGAGTAAAGGAACAGCAGTGAGGGAGGGTGAGAAAAGAGCAGTGAGTGTAAGTAAAGAGGGGTGAAAGAGGATGGATAAAAGTGAATAAGGGTAAGACATGAGGAGTGACAGAGAGAAAGGACAGAGAGAGTAAAGGAAGGAGTGACAGAAAGGGACTTAGTGAAGCAGCAAAGAAAGGTAAGTGAGGGAGTGTGGGTGAGTTATAGGGAGTAAGCATGACGAAAGAGTAGTGACAGAGTGACGGGACAGAGACAGTGAGGGTAAGAAAAATGGAGTGAGGGAAAGGGAGTGAGGAACTGTGAGGACAGAGGGACTGAGAGAAGGAGTGAGAGGAGTGGAGTAAGTGAGTAAGGGAAAAGGAATGAGTCAGGGAGCGAAGGAAGGGAACAGAGGGTAAGGGAAGTAAAGCAGGGGGACTGAAAGAAGTTGAATGTGGTAGGAGAGTAAGGGAAAGAGGAGTAAACATGAAGGATAAGAATAAGTGAGGGAAGCAGAGTAGGGAAACGGGGGTGAGGTAGGGTGAGAGAATAGTAGTGAGGTTAAAGCAAAGGGTGATGACAAACTACATTTTTTTAGTCACACTTACCATATAATTAATGTAAACTTAATTACATGTTTTTACTACACTTTGTATCTGTGAAAGAGAGAAGAAAAAAAAAGTTATAATTAGTAAAATATATATTTTAAAATAGAAGAGACAGGTCAAGAGGTTAAAAATCATAAAAGTGTACTAAGAAATAAAGTAAGAGTGAAGGACACAGAAGGGGAAATAAAGTAATGTAGAAAGACAAAAAGAGGGTAAAAGAAATAGAAGGAGAGCAAATTACTAAGAGTAAGGCAGATACATTCTACGACAGAGAGGAAGAGAAGAAGAGAGAAATGAACTGTAGGTAAGTAAGATACAAAAAGAATGTGAGTTAGCAAAACTAAATCAGGAAAGAGGAGTAAGTAAAAGGGGAATGAGTGAGAGGGAAAGGAGTCTGATTGAGGATGCATTTACAAGAATGAGGAATGGAAGATGACTGAGAGTGAGTGAAGGGGAGTCACAGAGTGATGGGATGAAGGGAGTGAGGATAATATAGAAGGATTGAGGGAAAAGGAGTGAGGAAGTTAGTATACAGAGGGACTAAGGGAAGGACTGAGCGAAGTGGAGTACAATTAGTGAGGAAAGGAAAATGAGTAAGGGAGCAAAAGAAGGAAAGAGAGGGGAAGAGGACTAAAGCAGCGGTACTGAGAGAATGTGATTCGGTGATGAAAGTAAAGAGAAGGACACTGAAAGATAGGAAGTGAGGGGTAGTAATGGAACCGTAGTAAAAGAACTGGGGTGAAGAACGATGAGAGAGGAGCAGTGAAGTTGTTGTAAGAGAAATGATAGAAGGTAGATAAACACAAGTGAGCATAACACAAGGAGAGTGAGGGACTGAGGACATAGAGGTAGTGAACGAAAAACAGAGAGAAGAGGACAAAAGAAAGGAGCAAAGAAAGATAAGTGAGGGAGAGTGGGTGAGTTATAGTGACAGAGTGCGACAAAAGAGGTGAGTGAGTAAAGAGGAATCACTAAAAGAACAAAGGAGGAAAAGACGGAAAAGGGAAGTAAAGCAGAGAGACTGAAAGCTGAAAAATGGTGCAAGGGAGAGAGAGGATGCAGACAGTTGAAATGGGAATGAGGGGTTGTGAAAGAAGTGGAGTAAAGGTGAATCAGAGTGAGAGAAAGGCAGTGTGAGTGAGTAAAGAGCTGAAAGAGGGTGGAAAAAGGAAAGTGAGTGTGAGACAATGGGAGTACAATATAAATTACACAATACAAACTATAGAATAACTTGTACAACATGTTAGATAGTTTATTTTTGCTGTTCTCAGAATATATTGAATTTCACTAAAAACAGTGAGTTGAAACTATTCATCATATGACAGCGGGAAAAAAACACAATCTAAAAGATTGTGTTTAAAAAAAAAACATATAAACTTAAAAATCACATATGTACACTAATCTTTGATTCACTTACTTTTCCTTTAAGCCAAATAGTACATCATGAAGGTCCTTTTCGTTGGAAAATACTCTGCTGTTCTCTAAAACTTCCATTTCATCGACTTTCTATAAGAAAACTCCAAGAACATCTGAAATATGTTTCAATGTTTTCATTTCCTCCTTGTGTTCAGTTATGACTCTTTGCTCATTCCTTCACCTTTCCTTAAGGCCAAATAGTGTCAGATGTATCAGTATGTTTTCAAATTACTCAAAACAAACTAGGAAATTACCGTTTTCCCGACATTCTGAAAGAAAAGCCCATACAACATTTTCCCAATGTTTAAATATTCATATTTCCATCTCTGGCTCACTCATGTTCAACATTTCTTATAATACTGATATCACTTACTATGAGATCCACTTACAGTACCTATATGACAACTAGAATTTTTATATTATCTTGATCACTTTTACTCACAATATAATTTTAAACAGCAGACTAACTTTTATTAACTGCTCCTGTCTTCATAGGCCAATTACATTTACTTAAATTTCGGTTCTAAAAACACTAGGTAAGATTTTTTTAAGTCAAAAGGCAAACGTTGTTTGAAAGTCAAATGAGTATCATTACATTAAGTCCAGCCTTTTCGACATTTTAAATAAGCTGTATAATTCCCTGATGTTGTCGAAGGACTGTCATGATAAATAATAGCTACAGTTGTAAAGGTTCTTCTTGAAATTGATAACTGAGAAGCCACGAAATTTTTAATAGAAGTTGTCAATTTAGTTCCATCAGTTTTACATCGTTGGAACATTAAAATGACATGCTGACCATAAGTTTGTATAAATAATATGGACAGCATTGCACACTTACATTGGGTACACACCATATTGTGATCAGCTGCTTTAACTATATTATTAAAAGACACTGATTTGCAGTCTGGTAAAGTCAAATATATAAATCTTTCAGTGTCTATTCTAGTACTACTTGATAAACTACAATTGTCGCAGTCATGCTGCCATTGATATGAAAGGCTAAAACGATTTTCTACATCTACACCTTCATCTTCCAATACACCAAACATATACATTAAACATTCCTGACAATACTGCTGAATATTCTGTGAAAATTGTTTTTGACCAGAACATATGTCTAAAAGATTTCGAATTTCTGAAACACTTTCTATTTTTGCTCTATCACTGCTACATTTCTCAAACACAGAATTCAATAAACAGCAGAATCTTTGATCCCGATTTTCAACAATCTGTTCTTGTAAAGTTTGAAGAAAAAAAACAACATTAACCACTACATTAGCATAGCAGTTGACACCAGAACTGTTTTCAAGCTGAAATCCAACAACATCTTCAACAGAATCCTTTTTCCTTCTGCTTACAATTACAGTTTCATCTACTTTTTGTCTTTTTGCTACTACCTCACTGCAATTATTCTCATTTCTTCTTTTTCGGCCTACCACACGTTTTTCAAACAGAGGATATTGAGGCAAATGTGGAGCATACTCTCTTCTTAACCTATTGTATTCTTTAACACAATCTAGATCTGCACAAATCTTTGTCTCATCACACTCAATCAAGTACAATCCTGATAACGTTGTGACTCGTGATAATGCCACATATGCCATACCCTCTTTAAACACAGAACTTCCAATGTTCACCAAAGCACTATCTATACTTAAACCTTGAGATTTATGAATTATCACCGCATATGCCAAACAAACAGGAAACTGTTTTATGCAAACATATAAGTCTTTTACAAGCAAAAATGTAGCAGAACAACGACTGATTTGTTATACTTGCTCAATGCCATCAGATTTATTTTTAAAAATTCAATTCCATCTATATTTCTGTAATTCACAAAATCAACAACTTGACCCATTGCTCCATTTACCTCTTTCAACATTTAAATCTCTTCTCAAAATCATACGACACACATTCATTTTTTTTTTAAATTCTTTTTATTGACAACTTTTTACATATTTTTCCCCCCTACACCGGGGGTGAGGAACATATTACTATATACATTCAATCATATTTCCAAAAAAATAAAACAACTTTTGCTACAATACACATAGAGGAACATATACATGAGGGAGAGATTAGATTTAGCAATTAATCAATCCAATCGTGTGGGGCACCTGAAATTAACAAAAAACATACAACACATTATTTCTTACTAAACCCTTGTGAATCCTCCCTCCTACCACAATAGACGTTACAAACCTATACATTATGTACATTATATACATTATGCTTCTTCTCTCCATTTTGCTATCGGCTCGCATATTTTCAATCCTAATTTCCTCCCATTCTTTCCTTTTCTAGAGTATATTGCTTTTTCCAGACTATAAATGTTTAAGACCTTGGCTAACCATTGTTGAAATACTGGTGGTGACTGATCGAGCCATGCTGAGGCAATACATAATCTAAAGACGGCCATTGCAACGAAAATAAAATAGCAACCCTCTCCATGTGCGTTGCCTGAATTCACTCCCAATAACACAATCGTAGGGGTTAAGTTGACGGTTATTTTCAATGCTCTTTGTAAAAAATGTTGTATTTCATTCAATATTGTTGATAGACATGGACATGTTGCGAAAATATGAATTATATCGGCCTGCAAACTTCCACATTTAGGACAATTAATCCCAGTAATCGCCCCCCATTGTGCGAGTTTTGCCGGAGTATAGTACAGCCGGTATATAGTTTTATAGTGCTGAGCCTGTAATGTTGCAGAGCACAGAATATTTTGTCCCAGGTCTAATGACAAATTAAAACATTCCAATTCTATATCCAACTTAGTCGACCAACTTTCCCCCCACTTAACCGTGTCGTCCGGTTTTGTTTCAATTAACTCTGCATAGAACCTTTTAATAGTGCAGTTTACTCCATTATGTATTGCCTCAAGTATATAATTTTTTTCAAATCCTCTCGGGCCCCCCCTTTTATTCACCAAAAAACTTCTTACTTGAAGATACTTAAAAAAATGCCTTGTTGCCAAATCATATTTCTCCTGTATTACTACAAATTGTTTCATCCCCTGTGTACCCATCAAATCCCCCACTTTTATAATACCCTTCCTATACCATTCTATATACACTAGATCAGAAAAAATATCCTCAGGGAATGCTGAATTATCTTTTATTCTCGTGTATCTATTAATTTTCCCCAAGCCATATCTCTTGATAAAAGCTTTCCAGATATTATGGGCTCCCAAAATGGTCTTAAATCGTGTCCTTTTGAAGTAAGCTGTGTCAAAGTGTTTCAAGAATATATTTTTTACCTCTTCCCCCATCAATAAACCATATATTGCTAATGATCCTAAATCATCCTCCCCTTCTGCTTCTGCTCCACCTATCAATCCAACCATATACTGTAGAGCTGCAGCCCAATAGTAAAGTTTCAAGTCCGGTAGAGCCCACCCACCTCTCTCTCTTGGGAGTACCATAAATCTTGCTGCTCTCCTAGTTTTACCTTTAGACCAGATAAATCTATTGATCATTCCTTCGATCTTTTTAAACCAAAAATTATCAAACCATAACGGGATTGTCCTAAAGATATATAGAAATTTCGGTAGAATTAACATCTTAATAATATTTACTCTACCAACTATTGTAAGGTGCAGATTATTGAGTCTGTCTAGGTCTTTCCCCACCTTCCTTATAATAGGATCTATATTTAGTTCTACTAACTTTCCCAGCTCTGCAGTGATCGTTATACCCAGGTATGTTCCTGTCTGCACCACTCGTGAATCTTGACACATTGCCTTGCTGTTTTTTATAATCTGTGTTTTCCCAGTATTTAAAGAATATCCTGACACTTTTCCGAAGTTTTTAGCCTCCAGTTCCAGATATCTAATAGCCTCTGTGGGTACTGGTGTTACAACAGCCACGTCATCGGCATATGCAAGTATCTTACAGTCCCCCCTAGGCGTAACAACCGGAGGTATATTCCCATTCCCTTCCATTCTGCGTATTAATGGGTCCAAATACATAGCAAAGAGTAAGGGGGAGCACGGACATCCCTGTCTAGTACCCCTATTAATTGTCACTTGTTCAGTTATTCCCGAGTTTATTCTTATCGTAGCCACCGGATCCCTATACAAAGTCGTTATTGCCGTAAGAAAGCCATTTCCATATCCCACCCTTTCTAAGACACTAAACAAATACACCCAGGATATACGGTCAAATGCTTTCTCAGCATCTAACAGTAAGACCGCTAATGGTTCTCCTATAACTTCCATTTTATCAAAAAGGGTAATGAATTTCCGTGTATGGTGCGTGGTTCCTCATCCAGGTATAAATCCATGCTGACTGATGGTAACTAATGGTGTTATTATGCTAGCAAATCTTATTGCTAATGCTTTTTAGTAGATCTTTGTATCGGTATTCATTAGCGTTATTGGTCTGTACGAGCCCGGATCTGTGGGTGCCTTTCCTTTCTTTAAAATGACAACTATTTCTGCACCGGACCAAGAGTTTGGTATTGATAAACCCCTCTGTGCCTGTTGCATAGTGCATACCATGTCCTTCCCTAACTCTTCCCAGAACACCTTATAGAATTCTAGCGGGATCTTGTCTGGCCCAGCTGCTTTGCCAGATGGAAGATTCTTCAGAGCACTTCCTATCTCCTGTTGATCAAGTGGATTGTCTAATCTCTTTCTCTCTGATTCACCCTACTCCGCCCCTGCGTAATCATTCAAGTAGGCCGCTATCTCTCCAGGATCTTTTACATCGCTTTCTTGGTATAGATTTGTATAGAATTTTCTAAAGACTTCTCTAATTTGGTGCACACTCGTTACCACCTTTCCCGAACTGTCTTTTATTGCCTTTATCTCCCCAAGCAATGCCTTTTGCCTTGCTCTAACTGCTAACATTCTGCCTACTCGGTCACTCAACTCATAACATTTTTCCCAATTAGTCACATATTGTTTTGCTGCCTTTGCTGTTATATATTCTTCTGCTTCCATTCTCAATTTCGCTAACTTAATTATAGCAGGATTTGGCACATACCCATTACTATTGGGTGAAACTACCCATTTACTCACTTCTTCCTCTGCTAATAGTATCTCCCTTTTTAAGGCCTGACTTCTCTCTTGTTCCTGTTCCTTTTCCTTACTCCAAAACTTAGAGTCTCTCCTCTCACCCCAGCCTTAAAACTATCCCAGACCATACCTTCAGTTGCTGTATCTCTATTTATTGTCAGGTATTCCGCTATCCATATTTTCATATGCTGGATATATGCCTCTACTTCAAGCAGTGCTCTTTCAAAAGTCCAGACCGAGCCCCCCCTTGCCACTGATAATCCTTTTAAGTTAATAATCAGGGGGTTATGATCCGCCAATAATCTTGGCAATCTCTCGATATGTGCATCATCAACACCCTGACTACTGACCAAAAATAGTCTAATCTTGCACTTACTTTATGCGGTGCAGAGTAATACGTATATCCATCCTCTCCTGGTTTGAGAGTATCCTAAACATCCAGTAAACCGTTATTCCTGGCTAGGGAGCAAACTGCTTGAAACACTCTTCTTTTCCTCCCTTGATATTTAACTGGGGGTCCTAACCCCAATCCCAGGCCTCCTGTGCCATTAATGTTAAAATCCCCTCCTAGTACTACATATGGGGCCCAAGTTGCCAACTCTATATCGACCTGTTCAAAAATTTCCGCATCGTCCCCTGTAGATCCATATATAGAACCAAGAGTTATCCATTGTTCTCCTACCAGGCATTCTACCAGAGCCCATCTCCCCCAAGCATCCTCCCATTTTTTCCTAGTAATGATGCCTCTCTGTCTTGCTAGTACTGCTACTCCCCTATTCCTAGACCCCTGTCTTGAGTACGCTAAAACAGAGAGTCCCAATTGTTCAAGCAGATGAATTTCAGACACCTGGATATGTGTTTCTTGCAGTATTAGGAAATCTAGTCTAAGACTCTTAATTAAAATAGACACCTTCTGTCTCTTTTGTCTGTCATTTAACCCGCAGACATTCCATGTCATTATTCGAGTATTCATTCTGGATTATTAAGTGAGTCGACATTTCTTATATCAAGACACAGCTCAAACCTTATACATGATAAACTAACAGCCATATAAAAATCATACAGTTTTCTTTTATTAGTCATTATCTTCTGACTTGCTTCCTTTGTTCCTCTACAATATCTCCAAAATTTTTGTTTCTCACCCCCCCGCCCCCCCCCCCCTGATACGACACACATTCAGAGTCTTTTCAAAACCAGCAGTTTTAGATATACTCTTCTCTAACGAACCCAATTTTGATTTCAAATTTTCTGACAAAATAATTGTTGCTCCCATATGCTCTATTTTGTCTATAGCTTCCAGTTTCACAATCTCTTCATTTTCTAACTTTAACATTTTGTTGTTGAAGATGGAACATTCTTGCAGAGTTGGCATCAAACATATCCCAGATTTCTTCTCAGTAATTTTCTTAAAAATATTCTCTGGAAGAATGTTTTCATTTGGACACAAATTTGAAATTAATCGTGCATGTAAAGCTTATTTCCCATGCTCACTTACTTTTCCGATTCTTACATCTTGTAGAATATTTTTATAATCTTCATCCTTTGCCTGTCGCATATTTTAAAGCAGTTTTGCATATTTGAAATTTACCCATATATTAACGTTTCCAATGCTTCCTAGGCACTTCCTGGTATCTTCATGCGTGAGCATTTTAAACACTGGTTGTCCTTTCACTGGAGTCAACTGCAGTAGATCTCCAAAAACAATAATGTGCTTCCCTCCAAATAACACATCATACTCTGTTCTAAGAATTTCTTGCATTCTCAAATGCACAAAAGCAAGCATTGGATTTGAGACCATGCTTACTTCATCAATGATAAGAAGTTTGATTTTCTTCAGGACTCTGGAAACTTCAGAACACGCATCTCCAGATAGCTTGTGGAATTTCAATTTATTATCATGCTCAACTGGTAGCATCAGTAAACGATGTAAAGTAATCCCTTTAATGTTATGTGCTGCCATCCCAGTTGGAGCGGTTACAACACAAGACAGCGGCGATTCAGTCCTTTTCTGCAGTTAAGTTGCAATTGCTTTAATCAGAAAACTTTTTCCAGTTCCCGCTTCTCCACTCACGTACAGTCGGACAGGCTTAAATCATGTACATGAGCACTCTTTTTTCTCATGACTGAATCCATGTTCAATCTGTTCTGTGACTTCGTCATATATCTGTTTCTGCTCAACATTTAGTTGTTTCACCAAATCTTCTAAGTTAACTACATCCGGGGGGCGTGGCCAAGATGGCGGGCTGAGAGGTCGCACTTGCCGAGAGCTCCCGGACCCCTGAATCCCTGCACCGCTTGTAACCGCTGATTCCCCCCCCGGATCACGCGGCGACTGAGCCTGGTGCCCACGGTGGAGGTGTGGAGCGACTGCTGAGCCCGGTTTGCGCCGTCGGGGGTGAGATCCTGACCGGTGAAGCCCGGGTAGGGGCCCGCTGAATGGCCCGTGTACGAGCCGGAAGCCGCGACCCTCGGAGCGTGACGGAGCGCCCAGACGTCTGTGTGTGAAGCCCGCAGCGGTGCATGTACTGTCGGAGTGGGAGTCAGCAGCGGCTTCGCGAACGGCTCGGAGTTGTCCGACGGCGGTTGTACGGAGCGGAGCAGAGCGGAGGTGAAGAGCGGAGGCGGAGTCGACATCGCCTCACTACGCCAGCCCGTGGATTGAAGAGGCCCGCTGGGAGAGGCCGCTCCGGCCAGTTGTCTGAGAGGAGCAGAGGAACGGGGCTCCCGGGGCAGATCTTCCCCTGAGGCTACGGGCCCCGGCGACCATCGCACCGTGACTTTGCCCACTGGCTGGATTTTTGGGTCCCGGATCGGAGACGGAGAGGGGTTCTCCATCTTGGGCGTTGGCCCCTCGACATTACAGAGCGGCCATTTTGTGGTCTCCGGCCGGGCAGCTCGGCCTTTCTGGTGCTCTTTGTGTGGTGCTGCCCCCGGCTGGCATATAGCTGCTTTCTTTGCTGGACAGTAAGCCTCAACGTCCTCTACTCAGCTGCAATGTAGAACGCTAGAGGACAGCGACGGGGCGAACGAACCTTGCCGGACATGCTGGGACGCGGCGCCCTACGCAGCGGTGGAACCCAACCCGCCACGACCTCCCCGGCCTCGACCAGGGGAGCAGATGGCGGAGAACCCCCGGTGACGAGATCATTTCTCGAATCACTCTTTAGCTCCCTTTGGGAGGACTTCCAAACGCTCAAGCGTGAGGTGGCCGGGGAGGTCCGCGAAGTAAGGAGAGAGATGGACTCCCTGGGGGAACGTGTGAACACAGTGGAGGAAGCAGGTCACTCCAGGGATGAAGAGATCACCCATCTGCAGCAGGAGGTCCTGCGACTGCGGGAGCAACAGATTGAGCTACAGGCCCACGCCGAGGACCTTGAAAATCGGTCCAGGCGGAACAACATACGGGTCCGCGGTGTGCCATCCGGTGAGGAGGGTGAAGACGTGACTGCATATCTGGTGGCCCTCTTTCGTGCGATCCTGGGAGAGTCGGAGGACTTTCGGATCCGCATAGACCGAGCACATCGGGTGGGCCGCCCCCGCAGAGCTACGGCGCCCGCTCCGGACATTCTGGCCTTCCTCCCGGACTTTCCCTTGAAGGAGCGGATCCTCCGAGAAGCACGAGGGCAGCAATCTTTCCGATTCCGGGACCACCCTGTGACCCTGTTTCAGGACTTATCTACAGTCACGCTACAGAAGAGGAAATCATTCAAGATCGCCACTGACTTCCTCCGGGAGCAAGGGACACAGTACTCTTGGGGGCACCCCTTCCGTCTGATATTTCGATGGAACGGTGTTTTGCATCAGCTTCGGTCCCTCCAGGATGTCTGTGCGGTGTCGGGCCTTACAGCATCGGATACGGATACCCCGGCTCCGCGGCGGAGGCGAAGCACTCGTGACGGATGGCAGCAAGCTGGAGGGGGGACCTCTCCTCCGTCGGAGCGTCCGGGCTCGCCCATGATCAGGGCGGACATGGCGGCCGCCATCCAGGAGGCCTCCAGAGTGGCGGCGAACGGCGAAGTGGCCCTGACGGCCTGAACTCACTCCGGGGGGAGTCTACTCTAGCTTATTCCTATTGCAGGTGCGGGGATCCGGGGGGTGGGCTGGGAGGAATGGCGAGTGCTGGAGGAGGTGGCTGGACGTCCACTAGACTGATTTACCACGGCCTTGCCCGTTACGGGCCGGACTGGGACAATGTCTTTTTTGGAAAGTTTGAGTAGCAGGGAACGGGGTTGGGACAGGCGGGCAGATGTTTTGATTCTGGGGCCTAGAGGGGGGGGTCAGTTGCAGGGGGTGGTGTAGATTTGGTTGTGTGGGGACAAGGGGGGTTTTTCTGGTTGTGGGGTGTTGGGGTTCGGGGACTGTACTGTGCCAGTGGACGGTTCAAAGTTGCTCTGTTTTGAGGCCTCGAGTGGTGCCTTTTGTGTTTGCCTGCGGGGCTTTGCCTCTTGACATGTGCTCCATTGATCCCCCTCCTTGATGGCTCTTAAGGTGCTTACTCTCAATGTGAAAGGGCTGAATAATACGGTTAAGAGGCGGGCAGTGTTATCCTTGTTAGAAAACTCACAAGCGGATATCTGTCTGTTGCAGGAGACCCATTTGCTGGCTAAGGACTGCTCGAGGATGCGTACCCCTAAGTTCCCCACGCAGCTGTTCTCCTCTAGCGCCTCCAAGATGGCAGGGGTGGCGATCTTGTTTTCTAGGGGGTTCAGGGGAGAGGTCGTGTGTAAGGTAGCAGAACAGAAAGGGAGACTTCTAGTGTACAGGATCAAGAGGGGGGGTTTAGCACTGACTGTTGGCACCATCTACTGCCCCAATGATCACCAGGACCAATTCTTACACAGGGCTTTGGAGGACGTAGCATCCACCTCTGATAGGCACATAGTGTTGGGGGGTGATTTGAACCTGGTTTTCGACGCGGCGATGGACAGGTCTGTGCAGCGGCGCCACCAGTGGGGTGAGCTTTCGGGCTCGATTCGAACTCGACTTGAGGAGCTGGATCTGCATGACATGGGGCGCCACTTCCACCCCGCCACCCGCGCATACTCTTACTTCTCACATGCCCATAGATCTTATGCGCGATTAGATCATCTCCTTGTGTCGGGCCCAATGCTCCCTTTGGCTTCGAGTGTGGACATGGGGGTCCTCTCTCTTTCTGACCACGCCCCGGTGGAGGGCGCTTTCACTCTGCCCCAGGTGGGTCGGCCGAGAGGGGTCTGGCGGCTCCGGGACACGCTTTTGCACAGGCGGTCGGTGGTGGATCAGATCCGGGCGGCCATTTTGGATTTTCAGACCATGAATGATACTGGGGATACTTCTCGTGCGACACAGTGGGCAGCCCTGAAGGCGGTGCTCCGAGGCGAATTTATAGCGATTTCCTCGGCCGAGAATAGGGACCGACAGCTCAAGAGAGATGAGCTCACCCAGCAGGTGAGGGAGCTGGAGCAGGTTCATCACAGGACAGTGGCCCCCAGGGTGTGGAGGCAGCTGAAGGCGGCACGGAAACTCCTGGCGGCCCTTGACACGGACCGGGCGGAGTATGCGATGCTTCGCCTGAAACACAAATATTATACAGGGGGCGATCGGTGTGGGCGGCTCCTGGCTAACAAACTTAGGGTGCAACACCAGCAGCACCGAATGAAGGAACTGGTGGACCCGACCGGTGGTAGGGTCACGGCTGATGAGCAAATAGCAGACGTCTTTCGCGGCTTTTATGCTGACCTCTACACCGGGGAGGCCCCTTCGGCCCGGGCTGAGATGGCCTATCTGGACTCGGTCACGCTCCCGTCGTTGTCTCAGGAGCAGGCTCAGTATCTGGAGCGTGATATCCGTATCGAGGAGGTGATCACGGCGATATCCGGCTTAAATTGGGCAAGGCCCCGGGTCCGGATGGCTTTATCCCGCTGTTCTATAAAACCTTCTGTCAGGAACTGGCGCCTCTACTGACCCGCCTTTTTAACTCCTTCGCAGAGCCGGGAGCCATCCCCTCCGAATTTCTCCAGGCCACGGTTTCCGTGATTCCGAAGCCGGGTAAGGACAGGACCGCCTGTGGGTTCTACCGTCCCATTTCGCTGCTGAACACAGATTTGAAAGTGTTCACCAGTATATTAGCTGCACGCCTAGCGTTGCACCTCCCGGGCATGGTTGACTCGGACCAAGCGGGCTTTGTGCCCGGTAGGCAAACAGTAGATAACACAAAGAGGGTGACGCACATCCTCGAGAAGGCTTCCAGGATCCCTGGGGAGAGGATGCTCTTGTCCATAGACGCGGAGAAGGCTTTCGACAGGGTGCACTGGCCCTACCTAGAGAAGGTCCTGAGCAAATTCGGGATTGGGGAGAAGTTCCGTCATCTGATCTTCAATTGTTACCGGTTCCCCTCTGTGGTAGTCCGGGTGAACGGCGGCAGCTCTCGACCCTTCCCCATTGAGCGGGGTACGAGACAGGGGTGCCCTCTCTCCCCTTTGCTCTTTGCCCTGTACATGGAGCCTTTTGCTCAGAGGGGTAGGCAGAACCCCGACATTGTCGGTGTCAAGATGGGTGAATTCCATCACGCGATCAGCCTGTACGCGGATGATGTCATTCTGACGCTGGATGACCCGCGGAGATCGCTGCCGGCCTGTGTAGAGGAACTGAACTTATTCGCCGACGTGGCGGGCTTCAAGGTGAACCTGGGGAAGTCGGCCGCCCTTGACATTTCGCTTACTAACGCCACTAGAGCGGAACTACAGAGGCTTTACCCTCTGAGCTGGTCCAGGGACCGGATCCCCTACTTGGGGATCCTATTGGCGCCCTCCCTCCCGGAGATGGTCACGGCCAATTACGCGGCTCTGGGCGCGAAAATCAGGGAGGAATTGGGCCGGTGGGATAAGGGCACGCTGTCGTTACTGGGTAGGGTGGCCGCGGTGAAGATGACCCTCCTGCCTCAGGTGCTTTACCTCTTCAGAACGTTGCCGCTCCAGCCCCCCGCGGGGTCGCTTGTGGAGACAAAGACTGCCATTGCGCGGTTCGTGTGGCAGGGCCGCAGGCTGAGGATCAAGAGAAGCATCGCTATGCTGTCACCGGAATCCGGGGGGCTGGGGATACCGGACTTGCGGAAATATTTCCAGGCCGCTCAGCTCCGCTATCTAGTGGAATGGAGCCGGTGGGAGTCTGATAAGCACTGGCTGTTCCAGGACCAGGCGGTGGCGGGTAGGACGCTGCAGGAAGTACCATTCTTGAAGCGGGCCCATCGACCCCCCAATCTCTATGCGTCTCTGGTAACGCGGGTCCCGCTCCGGACGTGGGACTCGGTGGCTGCCAGGTGCGAGCTTACCACCTTCCCCTCTCCCTTTACGCCGCTCATTGGCAACCCGGACTTCGGCCCCGGGATGGAGCAGGGCGCTTATGAGCGCTGGCGGGTGGCCCGCTGCTCCACTCTGTATTACTTGTATTGCCCTGAGGGAGTTGTCCCCTTCCCGGACCTGAGGAGGGATTATGGCCTCCCGGAAACGGAGCGCATGCGATACATGCAGGCGCGCCACTGGGCATTACAACCCCAAGTGCGCGACGCGGCACACCGGGAAATCACGGCGTATGAGCGTTGGTTAATTACTCGCACGTCGGATGCTAAACTGATCTCAGACCTGTATAAAATGCTGCAGCCCCCCTCCTTTCATATTCACAACCCCGGTCGGGAACGCTGGGAGCGTGAGCTCGGGCGCGTGTTGAGCCATAAAGAATGGGAACACATCTCCTTCCGCGCACGTCACTCGGCCTACCACACGGGTCTTACGGAGACCTTCACTAAAATCTCGACCTACTGGTACCGTACTCCGGGGAAACTGCACGAGATGGACAGGGCAATACCTGGCGCAACTGTGGCAATACTGGTACACTAACACACATACTATGGGAATGTCCCCTGCTGGCTCCTTACTGGGAAGAGGTCTTGGGCGAGGTAGACAAATGCTTTGGGATAGAACTGCCTAGATTCCCGGCCTATGTTCTGCTAGGGTTGCCGAATGGGCTGATGTATCCCCTTAGATCTAAGAGAGGTAGACAGATCGCAATTGCGCTGGGGTCAGCGGTGCAGAATATTCTCATACACTGGCACACTACCACACTTCCCTCTGTAGTTGGTTGGCTGCACAGATTATGGCATGTCCTTGGAATGGAGAAGATGTCCTTAGTAGCCTTGGGGGATACTGATACCTTTGAGGAACTGTGGGAGCCCTTTCACAGCCTGTTATGTTCCGAGTTTCGGGAGATCACCTGCCCTAGATACCTTAGGTTGTTAAGGCTGACGCCGCCACCGGACCCGCCTGCTTGATTGGGTGGGGTCGGTACTGTATAGCGGGGATTTTCGGAGAGTTGCATGTAGCGGAGACTGTAGATATTGGCACAGTACAGGGGGTGGGTTAGGGTTAGGTAGTTGGGGGTTCAGTTTGGTTAGGTAGGTTTTTGGAGCAGGGTGGCTTCTCCTCCCTTCACCCCTCCCTTTTTTCCCCTCCCCTCTTCCCCTCCCCCCCCCTTTTTTTTTTTCTTTTCCTTTTTTCTTCCGTTCTCTCTTGGTCCCCCCCCCCCTGATTTTCTTTCCTCCCCCCCATCCTGTCCCTCCCTCCCTTTCTCCCCCCCCCCCTCGTTGTTTGTATGTGACCACAGGTGCGAAAGCTATGCTCCCGAGTCGGATGGGGCCTCTTGCAAACTTGTAACTGCATTACTGTACCTGCTGTACGATGCGCATTGATGTGCGATTCCTGTGGTTTACTTGTTCCTTGCCCCTTTGTGTCCTATCCCACCCTGCTTCAATAAAATACTTTAAACCTAAGTTAACTACATCCTCTTGAACTTGTTCCATAGCTCTTTCCACCTCATCCATGGCAGTGGCAGCTTCATTTTGGATAATTGGTCCCCCTAGTGGAACCTGACTCAATGAAGTAGAACTCTGACTGTCTTGAGAACTGTCTCTAGCAATCTCTCAGCAATTGTGGCTTCTTGCTCTATTTCTTCGTTCAACATTTGCAGATAATTTGGAAAAACAGGACATTCTATGGTATCCGTGGTTGCATTAAAAGAATCTTCGTAACAGAGAAAATCTCCAAATAGTTCCTCTTCTGTACGCCATGGCTTAAAGAGTTGCAAAAGAGCTAAATAGTAAAATTCCCTTTTGTCTGGAGATTCGCAACTCAATTTCCGATGATTAATCAAATGGCCTTTTCTCTGCTTCACTAGACATCCTTCACACCCAATGACAGCATATATGCCATTATTGATATCTTCTGTGATGTTCCTCTTATAACTATAGTTTTGCAGAACTTCATACAAACAAGTGTTCTCAAGATGACTACTTCTATTTGGATAGTATGTATCCAACATGTTTGTCTTCAAAATATCTGTACTGTTTGGTTCTTTCTCAGCCAAATACTCAATTTCTTGTACAGATTTCAAAACTCGGTTTCGTGTTGCAGCAAGACCTAGACTCACCCAAATGATTGTTCTAGATTTGGCATAGAGACTTGCTGATGATAACCGATCAGAACATTCATATGCTCAAATTTCTCGATGCGACAACATCTTCAGACTGAAACTGTATAATTTTTTACTTATACTCTTTCCATGTGAAATGTCCTCCCACATTTCCTTCAGTTCTGTCTTTTCTTTTTTTGTGATGTAAGACGTCACATATCGAGCCACAGCAATAGAGTTGTCAGCAACAAACTGAATATCCATGTTAGCATTCCACATGGACAAAATCACTGGGTTGTAGTCGATGATATACTTGGACTCTTCGTTTCTTTTTAAATTGTATGTATTTTTTGGTGATTTCCTCGTCACAGTATGTCGCAGAGAAGACATCAAATTATTTACTCTTCCTTTAGAAATCACTGGTCGTGGAAACCCGAAACGACATTTTGTGTAGAACTTGTCCTTGTTTCTGAATTTTCGACGACAGTACTTTCCACAACGATGGGATTGAAAGCATAAAACTTGTTGCCTTAAACTGTTTTCTTCGGTAGTTTTCGGAACAGCACATGTTGAATACTCTTCAATGAAATTCATCACTGTGTCATTCGAATCAGTTCCAAATTTGAGTGCTTATTTAATCCATAACAACATATGTATGTGAGGAGCACCTCTCGCTTGATACTCCTTTCTCCAAAGTGTTAATGTTAATGTTAAAAAGTATTTATTGAGCGCACTGCCACCGGTTGGTTTCTTGGCGCTAGAATAGACAGAGAACGGAGCCTGAGAACGAGGAGAAGGGGAATCAGTGATACGCTTGTCTAAAGAGCCATGTTTTTAAAGCTTTCCTAAATGACATGAGATCCGAGCAGGACTTGATCTCAAAGGGGAAGGTGTTCCAAAGGCGAGATGCAAGAACAGCAAATCTGCAGTCACCAGCGCGTTTGCGTTTGAAGGCAGGTTTCTGAAGGAGGGCTTGGTGAACAGAACGCAGATTGCGGGAGGGGTTGTGCCTGATGATGAGATTGTCTATGAATTTGGGGCTTTTGCAATGGAGAGATTTGAAGATCATGCAGCCAGTTTTGAAGGAACAACGGGAGCCAGTGAAGGTCCCTGAGCAGAGGAGATGCTGAATGCCATCTGGGTTGCGCAGTGATCAGTCTGGCTGCGTAGTTCTGGACCATCTGGAGGCGCTTCAATAGATATAGGGGTAGGCCTAGGTATATAGAGTTTGCATAATCCAGGTGGGACAATACCGTGGTAATCACCACCTGGATCATGGCTTCTGGAGTAAAAAAGTGTTGCACCTTCCGGATTTTCCTGAGCTGGAAAAAACACTTGGAGACCACTTGACCCACTTGAGTTTTTAAAGAGAGTGTCTTTGCAGCAGGAGTAGGAGTAGGGGCTTTGCCCATGTCAGATGGCCAGTAGTGAGGGCCCCAAAATTTGGCACTATCCCCTGTGAGCACCAGCTCGGTTTTTCCAGGGTTTAATTTTAAGTGGTTTTGGTTCAGCCAAGTTTGAATGAATCGCATGGTAGACTGGAAATGAGAGATGGAGATTGTGGAGTTGTCAACAGTAAAGAGCAATTGCAGGTTGTCCGCGTAGTCAAACACTGACACCTGAATGTCTCTTAAGGCTTGGATTAGAGGGAGAATGTAGATGTTAAACAGGTGGGGTGACAATGATGAGCCCTGAGGGACTCCACAGGTAATGGACCGTTTAGGGCCGACCAGGGTGCCAAGGTGGACCGACTGGGAACGATCCTCCAAAAAGGACTTCAGCCAACAGGCAGCTAGGCCCCTGATGCCAGCCTGGTTGACACGGTCGATCAATATGTCATGGTCGACCGTGTCAAAAGCGGCCAACAGATCTAGGAGCACCAGGGCCTGAGGAGAATGTCTGTCAGCGCAGTCACAGAGAGAGTCTAGGACTGCAACTACCACTGCCTCTGTTGAGTGGGCAGGGCGAAAGTCTGCCTGGTGGGAATCTAGACAGTTTGAGCTCTCCAAAAAGTTGGACAGGTGTTTCGCAACATGGGCTTCCAAGACTTTAGCCAGAAAAGGGAGCAAAGAGATTGGCCGGTAGTTTGCCATGCAGGAGGGGTCCGCCCCAGGTTTCTTCAGGAGTGGGATGACTGTTGCCTCCTTAAATGCAAGGGGTACTAAGCCGGATGTGAGAGAATCGTTCAATAGGGTATATGCCGGCGTCGGGACGGAGGACAGACACTCTTTGAGGATGTAAGGGGGGCATTTGTCAGAGGGTGCCCCAGACTTGACTCTTGCCAGTAACTCTAAGAATTGCTCAAAGGTCATAGTAGGAAACCTGTTTAGTGTGACCTCATTGGTGGAGGTATGGTGAACAGAGGGAGCAACGCTAGGGGAACTAGGAATGCTCTCTTTGATGTCCACGATTTTATCAATGAAATATGTGTTGAGGGCATCACAAAAGGTCTGGGTTGGAGCCACCTTAGGGTGGACGCTGTCTAAGTCACTCAGCTCATTTAAGATTGAAAAGGTGTCCTTAGGTTTGTCTGCTGAATTTAGAATACGGGAGGAAAAATAAGCAGATTTAGTGACAAGAATGGCCTTCATGTACTCCTTCCTGGCCGTGATGAACTCAGATTATAAGTCAGGGGAATAACAGCGGCGCCTCTTTTGCTCAAGTTGGCGCAAGGATAGTTTCTTAGCTTTTGGGTCTTGGGAGAACCAACGCTGAGCGTCAGCTGGCCGGGCCAGTTTAATGTCTTTATAAGGTACGTGGATATCACTTGCATTTTGAAGCCAGCCAGACAAGTTGGACTCGGCAGAATTAATATCAGAGTGTGGGAGAGGAATCGTATTATTTAGTGTTTTTATGAATTCTGGTTTGTCAAGTGTTTTCCATTTCCTTGCCCTGTAGCAAGTCGAGCAGTGGGTAACTTAGTAGCAGACCAAGTAAGTTCAAACTTGAGGAGAAAATGGTCTGATCAAAGGCAAGGAATGGTGACTGGGGTTGTGGTAAGCGGAAAGTTGGACCAAATGTGGTCGAGGATGTGTCCTTTACAGTGGGTAGGCGAGAGAACTTGTTGGGAAAGATTCAGGTTTGTGAGGAGCTCAGTGAGCTCACAGGATTGAGGACCGTCCGAGGGGTCATTGAATCAGTAGTTAAAATCAACTGCCAAAAAGATCTTAGTGTGTTCCATGGCTAGGTTGGTGATTTGTTCACTAAACAAAAAGAAATCCAAAACCTCTCCAAGGGGAGGATTTTTTTTGTTGGTAATAAAAGACATCATAGCTTCAAATCTATGATTGAAATATCTGCATACATTCACTGGATCCAAAGAACACAGTTCTCCAGGTGTTTTGAATTCTATATTTTGTATGCTTGCATTTGCCTCTGGTAGAAATTGAAGTAAGTCGTCCCATGCATACTCAGCACAGCTAAGAGTGAGGAACCATGTAGAAGTTCCTAAGTTTCTTAGCATACATTTCAATTTCCCATGATGACAGAACCAATACTCGTTTGTACCACGCTGACATGCCATGAGATTGATTAGCTGAGATTCCAAAATACTGTCTTGCAGATTGACTTTCCCCATAAAGTCCCTTGCCAAAACATTTTGCAGATGTGCTCCACTTTTCAGTATATGGTTCACTGCATAAGAAAGCTCAGACAAGTCACTTTCATACAGTAGATGAAACAAATACGGAATGCATTGACGAAACCTTGGATCTTCAGTACATAATCTTAAAGTCCGGTATTCAGATGCAGGAATTTGAACTGGTCGATCGTCATATCGTCCACCTCGACCTGTTGGAAATAACTGTGGAAAACAACGAGCTTCCAAACTTTCTTCCCATACACTAATGGGATTTCCTTTTGCTGCTTTCATTTAAAACAAGTCAATTGCACTCCCCATTACTTCTTTGGAATGCAAAGGATGAACAGTATAATGTTCATATATTTCTTCACTTCTAGACACATCAACTTTTTCAATTTGGCCGGCTGAACAATCACTGTCTTCTTCTGCAGCTGTTTCCTCTGCTCCAACACATACATGTTTGTAGTACTCATTGTTTTTGACCAAATACAACGTTGCCTTTTTGACTTTCCTAACATCCACTAAATCTTGCCAGATTTTCTTACTCTTTGTCGGAACCCCATTAACTAGAATACCCAGAGGTTCCTCTTCCACTTTTTCTACGCCAATTGTATCAATATTTTTCTTGAAATCTAGAGGCAAATAAACAACTCTTCCCTTTGATCCTCTCTGTAAATCTGAAGGTGGCAATTTCCTTGTCTTAGGCTCCATGCGAACAATTGCCTGAAAAGGATGGACACATTGAATCAAAATAGATTCATATGTATTTAAATCCATCAATTCAGAAGGAATGTCTACCAACTCCAGATTATTATAAACAGCTCTAGCAGGCATTCTGTTTTCATTTAATTTATTATAACAATATTTACAAATACGCTGATCAAAACTGAAATCAAAAGAATTCTCTACCAACAAATAAGTTGCAAAATTCCTCCATTCACTATTATTTTCCATTTCACTTTTTGCATATAAATCAACTAACCTAGCCTGAATCCTATAATGAGTCTGTCGTCAACACACACACGTAAAATTAGGCCTTTCACTTGATTTCAACTGAAACTTGCCAATTTCCTGATCAAACTTTTCTGTACTTGAAATCTGTACATTCTCTTCCACATTACCTTGTATGACTGTGTCAATTTCTACACTATCCTCTTTTTCACAAAAATAAATCTCAATTTCTTCACAAATCTTCTTCACATCTCATTCTGTTCCATGCAAAAGAGCACTGTTTAACTGTTTAAGCTTAAGTGCTGGACTTTTTGCAAAATACAACCTTCTCACTAATTTCCACATTTTGTTATGATGCACTGCTAACATCCTAAAATGATGAAAAACACTCTGACATACTTTTCTAGAAAGACAAGCAAATGAATGTCCTTGCAAACCTGTGTTGTCTCTCACTCTGCAAGGATCTAAGTCTTGCAACATCTTCATTTTTTGTTTTAGACTTTTCTTACTATATGTACGTAAGAAATTACGATAAACATCGATAGAATCCTGTCGCACACTACAAATACTACTACACTTCCAATTGTACACTGGACCCTTAGTACGTCTTCCTAAAACTTCATCACTTAATACCTCTTCTACATCTCTAGACACAAGTTTCTCTTTTTCAATCGGACAACCATCTTTCACCTCATATGCTCGACCACTGGTGTCAACTGCATGCACCAAATCATTCTCCTGAAAGTAACTCTCCTCTTTAAAAAATGGCTCACAACTTGAACTATGCATCCATTCTCAAGAAAAAACTTTACAAAAATTAGTTCGATTAATTACTCTTTTGAATCTACTGTTTGATTTGAAAACATCAATTGTCTTGTTAAGTGTCCTAATTCTATTGATTACTAAAATAAATAATTTGTTCTTAACTTCAAAAGCTTGATCAACAATCTTCTCTACATTTTTCTTTTTCTTATAAAAAGCAGCTCTCTGGGCACCTTTCTTAATGTTTTTTAATAAATTTAAAACTACCCTATTGCAAAACATTCATTTAGGAATGTCCCTAAATTCATTTTGCCTTCTATTCCTATACATATTTTTGTCTCCTGGTGCAGTAGTAAGATTTTGGGGGGGGCTCTCCTTTCTCTTCAAATTTACTCTCTTGTTCTGTAAATTCACATTTTCTTTTTATCTAGATATATTCCGAAGAAAGGACTTCGTTGTCTTACCAGGAGCTCTTTTGGTGTTTTTTGTAGTATTTGTTGTAGGACACTCCTTTACTTCCGTTGCTCTTTTTGTTTTTTTTCGCATAGCATCTTTCCTTCTCCTCTGGCTTGAGGGCATATTTCCTTAGTATTGAAATGTTGATTTAAATCTGTGGTAAAAAAAAAAAACACATTATAGACCATTATTACCAAACCACAAAGCAATGACAATAAGTAAACAATATAAACACTACACTACAATGCTTATACAATTGACCTTATCTTTGTTTTTTAATTGTTATTCTAAAAAAATATTTTGAGCGCCTGAATTGGTTTTACATAGGATTAGATTTAAAAAAACAGAGCGCAGGTCCTATGTACAAGCATTCAATTTCACTTCTGAAACCTCACTATTTCAGAAAATACAAATCCTCTATCTTGCAAATCTTGATAGCAAGCATTATGAAAAAGCAAGACACAAACCAACAGCAAAGAAACTCAGAGCCTTATTTATGAGGGCCTTGCGCCACCGGTGCGTAATTTTTTTCCCATGTTAAAAGTGACGCACCGACGGCACAAGGCAATCATAAATAAGGTCCAAATGTAAATACCATTAATTTGCCGCCAAAATCGTTTTTGGAATAACATTTTACAAACACAGCGCAGGTCCTATGTACAAGCATTCAATTTCACTACTGAAAACTCACTGTTTCACAAAATACAAATCCTCTATCTTGCAAATTTTGATAGCAAGCATTATGAAAAAGCAAGACACAAACCAACAGCAAAGAAACTCAGAGCCTTATTTATGAGGGCCTTGCGCCACCGGTGCGTCATTTTTTTTCCCATGTTAAAAGTGACGCACCGACGGCACAAGGCAATCATAAATAAGGTCCAAATGTAAATACCATTGATTTGCCGCCAAAATCGTTTTTGGAATAACATTTTACATACACAGCGCAGGTCCTATGTACAAGCATTCAATTTCACTACTGAAAACTCACTGTTTCACAAAATACAAATCCTCTATCTTGCAAATGTTAATAGCAAGCATTATGAAAAAGCAAAACACAAACCAACAGCAAAGAAACTCAAGGCCTTATTTATAAAGGCCGTGCGCCACCGGTGCGTCATTTTTTTCCCATGTTAAAAGTGACGCACCGACGGCACAAGGCAATCATAAATAAGGCCTAAATGTAAATACCATTGATATGCCACCAAAATCGTTTTTGGAATAACATTTTACAAACACAGCACAGGTCCTATGTAAAAGCTTTCAATTTCACTGCAGAAACCTCACTGTTTCACAAAATACAAATCCTCTATCTTGCAAATGTGAATAGCAAGCATTATGAAAAAGCAAGACACAAACCAACAGCAAAAAAAAACTCAAGGCCTTATTTATGAAGGCCTTGCGCCACCGGTGCGTCATTTTCTAAAACCTCACTATTTCACAAAATACAAAATCCTCTATCTTGCAAATCTTGATAGCAAGCATTATGAAAAAGCAAGACACAAACCAACAGCAAAGAAACTCAGGACCTTATTTATGAAGGCCTTGCGCCACCGGTGTGTCATTTTTTTTCCCAAGTTAAAAGTGATGCACCAACAGCACAAGGCAATCATAAATAAGGCCCAAATGTAAATACCATTGATTTGCCGCCAAAATCGTTTTTGGAATAACCTTTTACAAATACAGCGCAGGTCCTATTTACAAGCTTTGAATTTCACTACTGAAACCTCACTGTTTCACAAAATACAAATCCTCTATCTTGCAAATGTTAATAGCAAGCATTATCAAAAAGCAAAACACAAACCAACAGCAAAGAAACTCAGGGCCTTATTTATGGAGGCCTTGCGCCACCGATGCGCCCTTTTTTTTCCATGTTAAAAGTGACGCACTGACGGCACGAGGCAATCATAAATAAGGCCCAAATGTAAATACCATTGATTTGCCGCCAAAATCGTTTTTTGAATAACATTTTACAAACACAGCACAGGTACTATGTGCAAGCTTTCAATTTCACTACTGAAACCTCACTGTTTCACAAAATACAAATCCTCTATCTTGCAAATGTTAAAAGAAAGCATTATCAAAAAGCAAGACACAAACCAACAGCAAAAAAACTCAGGGCCTTATTTATGAAGGCCTTGCGCCACCAGTGGGTCATTTTTTTCCCATGTTAAAAGTGACGCACCGACGGCACAAGGCAATCTTAAATAAGGCCCAAATGTAAATACCATTGATTTGCCGCCAAAATCGTTTTTGGAATAACATTTTACAAACACAGCGCAGATCCTATGTACAAGCATTCAATTTCACTACTGAAACCTCACTGTTTCACAAAATACAAATCCTCTATCTTGCAAATGTTAATAGCAAGCATTATCAAAAAGCAAAACACAAACCAACAGCAAAGAAACTCAGGGCCTTATTTATGGAGGCCTTGCGCCACCGATGCGCCCTTTTTATCCCATGTTAAAAGTGACGCACCGACGGCACAAGGCAATCATAAATAAGGCCCAAATGTAAATACCATTGATTTGCCGCCAAAATGGTTTTTTGAATAACATTTTACAAACACAGCACAGGTACTATGTGCAAGCTTTCAATTTCACTACTGAAACCTCACTGTTTCACAAAATACAAATCCTCTATCTTGCAAATGTTAAAAGCAAGCATTATCAAAAAGCAAGACACAAACCAAGAGCAAAAACACTCAGGGCCTTATTTATGAAGGCCTTGCGCCACCAGTGAGTCATTTTTTTCCCATGTTAAAAGTGACGCACCGACGGCACAAGGCAATCTTAAATAAGGCCCAAATGTAAATACCATTGATTTGCCGCCAAAATCGTTTTTGGAATAACATTTTACAAACACAGCGCAGATCCTATGTACAAGCATTCAATTTCACTACTGAAACCTCACTGTTTCACAAAATACAAATCCTCTATCTTGCAAATGTTAATAGCAAGCATTATCAAAAAGCAAGACACAAACCAACAGCAAAGAAACTCAGGGCCTTATTTATGAAGGTCTTGCGCCACCGGTGCGTCATTTTTTTCCTATGTTAAAAGTGACGCACCAACAGCGCAAGGCAATCATAAATAAGGCCCAAGCGTAAATACCATTGATTTGCTGCCAAAATCGTTTTTGGAATAACATTTTACAAACACAGCGCAGATCCTATGTACAAGCATTCAATTTCACTACTGAAACTTCACTCTTTCACAAAAAACAATTCCTCTATCTTGCATATGTAAATATCAAACATTTCCCAAAAACATGCCACAAACCAACAAGAAAAAATCTCAATCTGCTTCCAAATCTGAAGTAATGCAACTGACATCATTATAAAAGGTTCAAATATATTGAGTTAATGAGACAAACACTAATAATTTCTTCTCAAAAATATAAAAGCCATCCATTTACCCCAAAATCGTTTTTAAATAACATGTTTAAAACACAGCACAGGTCCTATGTACGAGCATTTAATTTCACTACTGAAACCTCACTGTTTCACAAAAGACAATTGTTCTATCTTGCATATTTTAAGAACAAGCATTTCCAAAAAACATGCCACAAACCAACAAGAACAAATCTCAATATGCTTCCTAATTTGAGGTAACACAGGTGACATAATTCTAAAATGTTCAAATATATTTATTTAATGAGGCAAACACTATTAATTTCTTCTCCAAAATATAATCCATCCATTTACCCCAAAATCGTTTTTTAAATAACTTTTTACAAACACAGCACAAGTCCTATGTACAAGCATTCAATTTCACTACTGAAACTTCACTATCTGCTTCCAAATCTTCTCCATAGAGCAAACAAGTCTCTATCTAAATTAAATGAATCATTACTTACCTTTACAAATGCTTTGGGAGATTGAGAACAGTGTCAGACATACACACCAATTTTTCTTTAGCAGAGCAAAAGGTGTGCACTCAATACACTGAAACCAAGACTGGCAAAGAAAACCTCTAATTTTACACACATATGCCTCATTTCAACCAATCAAAACTCGTCCATCACTATTTTTCAAACCAACACCCTTCCCCCTCTCAGACCTTTCTATCTGTTACCATAGCAACTCCCTCCTAACTGAACTCTCAGGTTCAAAAGTTTATTCTACAATGTTGCAAATTAAGTCAGCAAGGATGTTTGACCTCTCAATACACCAGCTTATCCAGGGCATTATTGCTTTTAGTGACTTTTTCTTAACCATTCAAATTGCTTCTTTCACACAACACAACCATGCACCCTAACTTTCAGTTTTCAACTATTTGAATCCTCCAATCATTGCTTGTGATTCAAGAGCAGGCAAACTCCACAATTATTTTTTTGTAAACTCCTACTGTTCCAACTGCCATTTCATTCCCACACTTCATCTGACTGCACCAGAACCTTCTCTTATCATGTATTCTGTGTGGATTATTGGACATAGCTACATCCACTGGGCTCAAAGGTATGCAGCTAGCACAACTTTTCACAACCTTGATTTATCAAATGTGGAAATCAAGTGGATTGGCCAGAGAGGATTGAGATGTCACCAATTGATACCATTGGTGAAAACCTTTCTGCATCTGCCAAACCCTGACCTTTTACTAGTGCACTGTGGTGGAAATGACTTGGGCACTATGACTGGGGTTGGTCTGGAAATTATTTTAAAAGACACCTTTGATCAATTGATGACACTTTTTCCACAAACTGCCTTGGTATATTCCAATATATGCCAAAGACAGAAATGGAACTGGTCCAACCTATTTTGTCCACAATTTGAGAAATCACAGAAACATGTGAATAAATCTGTTTCTGCTTACATGAGATACTATGGAATGGGTTCAATATACAACAATAACTTGTGTTACAACATGCAAGACATCTACAGAGGAGATGGTGTGCACTTCTCAGATGAGGGGAATAGAATATTCCTCCTGAATTTAAGACTGCATTGGAACCTACTTGTAGGTACTTAAATCAGCCACAGAACCCAAAAGCTCTTTTCAGGGCTACCCTACCTCTGATCACTCATAATGATTTTCTTTTTCTAACTTTTTTCACTATTTTTCACCAAAGTACGCTCCCTAGTACGCTCCCCGGTACGCTTCCCAGTGCCCGTACCGGGCGCTCCCCTGTGAAAAATTAAAAAATGTTTTTTTTTGGGGGGGGGGGGAAATAAATGGGCCTCATAAACCCCCCTCAGAAAACCTAGAGGGTCAGGAAATGTCTACCGTGCCCCCTTCTACCCATTCCCAACGTTGTTTGTCCTCCATCTTGTGTCTCAATTCTACCGAAACACAAAATGGAGGACTCCCGTAACGCTGCCGGTGCGCGTACTGGGGCGCGCACCGGTAAGCGCTCCCTAAAAAAGGTGGGAAAGTAATTTACAGAAAAAACACTGGAGACACTTACACCAAATATAGAATAGACCCTACTACATAGCAGTCCCTACCATTTACCCAAATTTGGTGGTATTCCATTGAGCCATTTGGGCTGTAGCCCTGTCTAAATATCCTGAGGTAAATTACATGACAAAAACACATATGAAACTGTTTGAATTTACAACCAATTAAAATGTTACTTACATGTTGTACTTTTATGTGCTGACATTTGATTGGTTAAGACCATGAATATATATGAAAAATGAGAGGGAAACACAGCCATTTTGACTAGCACTACCTAAGGTACATTTTGAAAGAATTTTGACAGAAAACTTCAACAACTTTGAAATAGGTAAGTTGTTAATTTGAAAAGAGAACTATGTTTGCACTTTAAGTTAATTTGGGAAAACGTTTTCAGATAGTTATATACTGTCCCTCTGTAAGAGTTAGAGATTGAGATAGGCTTCTCTGTTATAATTATGGATTGAGTTAGGCTTCTCTGGTATAATTATGCATTTACTTAGGCTTAATCACAGGCACTTTTTAATAGTACTTCTTCCTGCCTGAAACCATACACTGCCCAAAGATAACTTCACTGTTAAAAACTCACAAGAACCTGTCTGAACTTAAACCCAACAGTGCCGTATCTCTACTGATATATTTATTTTTTATGCAATTTACAGCAACAAAATGGAAGGAGAACAGAATATTTCTTTCGAAATTGTTGTGGACATCAACCCAGAAGAAAAAATTGCTGAGAATGATAACTTTGATTTTATGGATAACTGTTTGGACCATCAATTAGTTCAGTGTGTGGAATCAATAGAATCACAGAATGAAAATTAGGACATTCCAGATGATCTAATGTTAGAAGTTCTTTTAAATTTTGAAAAATCAGAACTATAAATGTATATTTAATAATTAAAAATTGTTTGAGACATTATTCATTTTTATATGTAATTCATCAAGTAGTTCAAAAATGTTTATAATATAAAGTAAGACTTATAGTATACTGTGAAACTTTTTTGTGTTACATAGTAAGTTTGCTCAAAGTTACTTCCTTTCTCCCACTATATTATCTCCAATGTGTATTTAACATCTCTTTATCATCTCCTGCATCCATGTTGTTTCTGCTTTCCTGACAGACTATGGTATGAATTCCATATACCACAATAACTTCTGTAACAACATGCAAGATATCTACAAAGGAGACGGTGTATATTAAATTTTAGACTCTGCATTGGTACCTACATGTTGGTACTTAATAAAAAAAAAAAAAAAGAACAATTAATAAACATACAGTTTTTGAAAAGCCTGTCATTCTTTTTTCCCCATGGTACGCTCCCTGGTGCGCTCCCCGGTGCGCGTACCAGGCGCTCCCCACGCGAAAATCAAAAAAAAAGAAACCTAGGGGGCCAGGGGGGTCTACCCTACCCCCTTATGGTCAATTCCCCCCTTTGTTTTTGCCACCTCTTGTGTCTCGATTTTACCGAGAGTCAAGATGGCGGCCGCTCCGGACTGTTTCGAATGTTTACAGACACCCAAGAGCCAATCAGCTTTCCGTGCGCAAGTCACGTAGCGCGCCCGGTACGCTCCCCGGTGCGCGTACCGGGGCGCTGCCATAGATATATATATTTTTTTGAACCTAAATTACTCAAAGTCCACTGGAGCACATATCTTGAGACATAGCAAAGGCACATCGGGCTACCAGTCCGTACAATTTTGCCAAGTTTGGTGGAAATCCATTCAGCCGTTCGGGCTAAAAGTGAAGTCGACCGCCCTATGGAAATTAACATGGGGAAAACACGTTTTGGGACCACCCTTTTATCTCAGCCCCCACTTGACGAATCCCCCCAAACTTTCAGGGAAGGAGCGGGCCATTTTCTTGGAGAAATTCGCAAAGATTCGTCCACCGGCGCCAAAGTTATTCCCAATAGAATGTTGCGGATTTCCTATGGAAAGTAGATCCTAACTATAACTACCTACTGGCGACCGCCAGTAGGTAATATATATATATATATATATATATATATACATACAAAGCTCGCTCCAGTTGCAACTTCCAGCCGGACTCGCATAGAAGACAAGACAGACCCAGTTTGGTGCTTTGAATTTTATTTCTTAAACGCCACGAAACAATGTATTTTACAAATATTATTATACACCCATATTTTTTAACTCAATGGTTAGTGTGGGTTGAAAAAGTATTTTACGATCATTGTGGGCCATGAAGGTATTTTACATATATATTTTTTTACCCTTATGTCATAAATATCATATTATAAAATTGTATTTTACAATTATGACAAGAATTATAATGTTGATTATAATTGAAAAGAAAAACATACCCCGTACATGTTAAGATGTCTTTTATGTTCATAGTTGCACTGGCACTTTAAATAGAGGTGTGCTTCACGACCATGTTGTCATGTGATCAAGGCAGGGATCTGCCGAAACGCGTTGGAGGATTTTGGTGGCTTTTAAGAAATATATATATATATATATCATAACTCTTAAATAAGTCTCTTAGGTGGTCAAATAAAGAACCCAGATCTAGTAATTTAAGGATGCTGTGT